>NC_063212.1:93659-320068 GCF_017589495.1 Alosa alosa
CTGGGAAACTGCATATCCTCATGTGGAAATAACTGGTGGGAAACTGGGAAACTTAATATCCTTATGTTGAAATAACTGGTGGGAAACTGGGAAACTGCATATCCCAATGGAAATAACTGGTGGGGAAACTGGGAAACTTAATATCCTCATGTAGAAATAACTGGTGGGAAACTGGGAAAATGAATATCCTCATGTGGAAATAACTGGTGGGAAACTGAGAAACTTAATATCCTCATGTTGAAATAACTGGTGGGAAACTGGGAAACTTAATATCCTCATGTGGAAATAACTGGTGGGAAACTGGGAAACTTAATATCCTCATGTAGAAATAACTGGTGGGAAACTGCATATCCTCATGTGGAAATAACTGGTGGGAAAATGAGAAACTTAATATCCTCATGTTGAAATAACTGGTGGGAAACTGGGAAACTTAATATCCTCATGTTGAAATAACTGGTGGGAAACTGCATATCCTCATGTTGAAATAACTGGTGGGAAACTGGGAAACTTAATATCCCTCTGGGAAACTGCATATCCTCACATGGAAATAACTGGTGGGAAGGAAACTGCATATCCTCATGTGGAAATAACTGGTGGGAAACTGGGAAACTTAATATCCTCATGTGGAAATAACTGGTAGGAAACTGCATATCCTCACGTGGAAATAACTGGTAGGAAACTGCATATCCTCATGTGGAAATAACTGGTGGGAAACTGGGAAAATGAATATCCTCACGTGGAAATAACTGGTGGGAAACTGGGAAACTTAATATCCTCATGTTGAAATAACTGGTGGGAAACTTAATATCCTCATGTTGAAATAACTGGTGGAAAACTGGGAAACTGCATATCCTCATGTGAAAATAACTGGTGGGAAACTGGGAAACTTAATATCCTCATGTTGAAATAACTGGTGGGAAACTGGGAAACTGCATATCCTCACGTGGAAATAACTGGTGGGAAACTGGGAAACTGCATATCCCTCACATGGAAATAACTGGTGGGAAACTGGGAAACTTAATATCCTCATGTGGAAATAACTGGTAGGAAACTGCATATCTTCATGTTGAAATACAGTGGGTCCCCGTTAAGTTTGGACGGGTTCCTTCAGGAATCACGATCCCCATTTTCTCAGCAGAAATGGCACAAACTGCAGTTGACACAAACAACCACAAGGTGTCACTTTGGAGTTCTGCCACTACTATTTTTGATGCGACTTGACTTACTGCTTCCATGATGCAGTTTCCAAGTCAGTAGAACAATCAGAGTAAGCTGAGCCATTACCAAACATATATGATAATACAATAGCGTGAGTTTATATATCTTATACCCTATTTGTCACGGGTTACTTATAGATTTGATAGTGTAACGATAAGCGCATAAGAGCATAAGAGACTTTCAGCGGGGCACGGAAACTTAATTTGATCACGGTAGTTTAAGCTTACACTTGACAAAACATTCTAATATGAAAATGTAGATGCAATTGTTGTAAGATGGTGCAGCTCCTTTAAGAAAGCACCGCAAAAAGTAGACGGTTGGAGCGAAGTCATATTCAAAATGCAAAAAATAACACCGCAGATAAAACCAATTATCCTCATTCATTGCAACCGCAGCATGCCTGCTTGCCGACGTTTAAACAAAATATATCAAAGCACCTTTGGCGCTTGAATGTAACACTTAAAAATGTTTAAACAGCTGGACAAATGATTTAGCTAATTGATTATAGCCTGTACACCAGCAATTGTTGAACATTTGGAAAAAGATCGCTTCAGCTGTTGCCACAGTCACAGGCAATGTAGAAACAACATGAGAGCAGTACACACTTCCCTAATGTGGATGTTACACTGTCATAATCTACCACCAGCCTTTGGCAAGTTGAAAAATAGATGACTTCTGTGAAATCTCTGCTTTAAAGCAAGACCTAAATGAGAGGAGTTGTGTTGGGAATGTCGGTGCAATGTCCATGCTATAATGGTCTGACAAACGTATTCGCCTTTTCAAGCAGTTCATCATCACCCGCGAAGTTGAAGGATCATAGGACGAAAAGACTCAAACACATAACAAGTTTCCGCATGCTTGCACATCTTTGGGAGAGCTGACTGATTATGATGTCCAGAGTTGCATTAAATACCTGCACTTTGAAGTATCTCTCTGCATCGTTGCCGCTCATCTTCCCATAGTTCGTCAAAGTGACGCTTCACTCTTCACATTTTCAAATGTACTCTGAACCCACATTTATTTGCGAAAGTGTTGGCGCTGTAGCCTTGGCCTGGTCAAAGGCACGCAGGTAGTCAGAAAGGAACGGTATAGAATTTTCCAGCAATTGCATTGCGGGGTAGCGAACGGAGGTCACAGGCCCTGGTGCGACTGCACTTGCTGCACCTACTAGGCCTAGTTACCGGCACCGTGGAGCGCTAATGTGTCTACTGTAAATCATTCATGTGTGAAAGTCATTAGGCTGGAAGCGCCTAATGTGTCTAAGCTCATTAGTCTACTTTCAATAGGCCTACTGTACAGCCTGAGAGGGGGAACATAACCTATAGCCTAGGCTACTGTAGAGTAGGCCCACAGTAGGCTACTGTAGGCTAAACAATCAGTTGTGAAAGTCTGCACGAAAAGTTTCCTAATGGAAGCGCTTAACGGTCTATTGAGCTCATTAGCCTACTTTCAATAGGCCTACTGTACAGCCTGAGAGGGGGAACATAGCCTACTGTAGAGTAAACAATCAGTTTACTTTAGTTACATTTGTTTAGTTAAATCCAGTTTTCTACTCTATCTCCATGATATGCTTAGCCTATAGAAAGACGTTCGGAAAGTGCTTCAGAGAAAACGATTTATTGAAATAATGAACAGTCTACATTCTACAGTCTAAATTTAAAGCACGCTGAACCCTGGGAAGATCTGGTTAAAGCGGAGGAATTCGTTGATCTTATTGATGCAGTCCTTCAGTTCACTCCTCCCCATAGCAGGGAACTTTCGTTGTAGTGTTGAGACCACAAAGTTTTTCACATTTTGGCGGCAGTGCTCGCTGCCCTTCGCCCATCCCAGTTGGTGGTTTTGCTCCAGGCTTTATAGTGTTCCTCTGTGACGATGGACCTGAAGAGCAGGCATCATCTGCCCACTTGGTCGTAGCTCTGTTGGTGAATCTTAGCGTGGTCTTCGACCAACATCACGCATTCAACCAGTGAGAAAGGCAGTCCGGCTCTTTGGCTGGCACTTTGGGAAGCCCAGATTTATCCCAATGACCCGAAAAAAAAACAAAGAATTAAGCGCCTACGCCAAGCGCAAGAATGGAAGACTGCTGGTGAAAAGTTTGATGATGTTCTCTTCACCGATGAGTCAACAGTGGCATTGGAACGCTTTTGCATTGCAGTGCTGGAGAAAGACAAACTTTAAGGGCATGGCAAAACCTAGAGTTAAGCACCCAGTCAAACTGCACGCCTGGGGTGGAATTTCGCCAGGCCCGGGGCCCACTCCTCATTTTTGATGGTATTATGGATCAACAGTTTTACGCGGAAGAGATCATCAAAAAAGTTGCCGGTCCATACTTGTGAGAGCGTTTCCTCATGTCTACACATAGATTCTTCCAAGACAATGATCCAAAACACACCGCTACCAGTGTCAGAGCCTGCATTCAGAGTGAGGGGATCAAATGGGTGCCAACACCGGCAGAGTCGCCGGATCTGAACCCCATAGAGTTAGTCTGGGCTTCGATGAAACGATATATTCACACATTGTATTCTGCACAGTCTCTACACGTGGCGCGCTAATGTGTCTAGGCCTACTGTAAATCGCTCAAAATGTGTGAAAGTCATTAGGCTGGAAGCGTATGTCTACTGTCAGTGACTAATGCGGAAGCTGGTTCTGTGTTGTAGGCTATGCATTTTTCCGACACTTGGCTGTAAGCTCCCTCCCCCACCCCTTCTTCACAAGCAGTGCAGCTTTGAAGCGGTGCCTTTGAAGCTAATGTAACAAATACCACCAATATTGTTGTGTGGCAATAAAAGTATCCAGGGTTTGCAAGTAGCCTAAATATATAAATAAATTAAGGACATACAACTTTAAACGCGGAAAAAGCTTAACGTAGCTTAATGTCCCAAACAACAAGTCGCTTTTATGCACTCATTATAAAGAAAAGTTTAACGGTCCCAAAACAGCTGTCAATTAATCACCAAACGCCAAGAGGGTTGAGTCTGAATGACACCGAAGTTTTAGACACTGAGTTTTTGAAGTTAATAAATATTTTCGTAATAAAAATGGTCATTTAACCAATAAAGGCTGAAAATGTACAGTAAAACTGTAGGCTATACAGTAGGCCTACATGCAACCCAGCAGAAGACTATTATAGGCTATTGGCAAATCATTGAGCATCATTCACACATTGTATTCTGCACAGTCTCTACACGCGGAGCTTAATGTGTCTAGGCATACTGTAAATCATTCAAAATGTGTGTGAAAGTCATTAGGCTGGAAGCGGTCTACTGTCAGTGACTAATGCGAAGCGGGTTCTGTGTTGTAGGCTATGCATTTTTCTCCGACACTTGGCTGCAAGCTCCCCTCCCCACCCCTTCTTTCACAAACAGTGCAGCTTTCTGAAGCGGTGCCTTTGAAGCTAATGTAACAAATACCACCAATATTGTTGTGTGGCAATAAAAGTATCCAGGGTTTGCGCAAGTAGCCTAAATATATAAATAAATTAAGGACATACAATCCTTAAAGCTTAACGAAAGCTTACATGTAGATTAATGTCCCAAACAACAAGTCGCTTTATCGCTTCATTATAAAGAAGTTTAACGCGTGTCCCAAAAAACAGCTGTCAATTAATCACCAACGTCAAGAGGGTTGAGTCTGAATGACACCGAAGTTTTAGACACTGAGTTTTTTGAAGTTAATAAATATTTTCGTAATAAAATGGTCATTTAACCAATAAAGGCTGAAAATGTACAGTAAAACTGTAGGCTATACAGTAGGCCTACATGCAACCCAGCAGAAGACTATTATAGGCTATTGGCAAAATCATTGAGCATCATTCACACATTGTATTCTGCAGTCTCTACATCGCGGAGCGCTTAATGTGTCTAGGCATACTGTAAATCATTCAAAATGTGTGAAAGTCATTAGGCTGGAAGGTGTCTCACTGTCAGTGACTAATGCGAGAAGCTGGTTCTGTGTTGTAGGCTATGCATTTTTTTCGACACTTGGCTGCAAGCCCCTCCCCACCCCTTCTTTCACAAACAGTGCAGCTTTCTGAAGCGGTGCCTTTGAAGCTAATGTAACAAATACCACCAATATTGTTGTGTGGCAATAAAAGTATCCAGGGTTTGCGCAAGTAGCCTAAATAGGCCTATATAAATAAATTAAGGACATACAATCCTTAAAGCTTAACGTAGCCTACATGTAGATTAATGTCCCAAAACGCCAACAAGTCGCTTTATCGCGCCATTATATATGGATTTCTATGAAACGCCACGAAAACATGCGTGCGCAACCAAGAGGCAGAAAGCACCATAGAACAGCATAGAGCAATGCAAAAGAGCAAAAGAATAAAATGAGTTTTTGTGCTGACAACTGCACCAATTCGAAATCACGATGGTTAGAGAATGTTAAATATGTTCAATATCCCTAACGGAATGCATTGAAAACTCGGCCAATCACAGCCCTTGCTGTCGAATGCGCCGTCCAGTTCGACCGTTGAACGCCACAGCGGACTATGCTGCCCCCAAGCGGCTGCAGTTGTACTTACATGTGACCCAGCTGCGTGAATCACCATTATCGTGAATGAAGTGTCAATTTTTAACGGGGACCCTCTGTAACTGGTGGAAAACTGGGAAACTGCATATCCTCATGTGGAAATAACTGGTAGGAAACTGCATATCCTCACGTGGAAATAACTGGTGGGAAACTGGGAAACTTAATATCCTCATGTTGAAATAACTGGTGGGAAACTGGGAAACTTAATATCCTCATGTGGAAATAACTGGCGGGAAACTGCATATCCTCACGTGGAAATAACTGGTAGGAAA
Source organism: Alosa alosa (assembly GCF_017589495.1). Classification (NCBI taxonomy): domain Eukaryota; kingdom Metazoa; phylum Chordata; class Actinopteri; order Clupeiformes; family Clupeidae; genus Alosa; species Alosa alosa. Next base: position 99,683 of record NC_063212.1, read on the forward strand.
CTGCATATCCTCATGTGGAAATAACTGGTGGGAAACTGGGAAAATGAATATCCTCACGTGGAAATAACTGGTGGGAAACTGGGAAACTTAATATCCTCATGTTGAAATAACTGGTGGGAAACTGGGAAACTTAATATCCTCATGTGGAAATAACTGGTAGGAAAGTGCATATCCTCATGTGGAAATAACTGGTGGGAAACTGGGAAACTGCATATCCTCACGTGGAAATACAGTACGTAAAAAATAAACAAGTAGGCCTAGGCCTATCCCCTATCCAATGATAACGGCAAATGTTTGTTTTCCAAAGTAAGAATTTCACTTCACCATGCACCTTCGACAATGAATAGCTCATTACACTTATGTTACTGTTGAACGTAGGCCTAACTGGTATCATTACAAACATTATTCTGTGTCCTAAAACTGGCATTTTATGGCATTTGTCATGTAAGGTCGTTGCAAAATCTAGAGAAATGTGTGAGGTGGTCAACATTGGGTTAGACACCAGGGCCATATTCACAAAGCCTTTATCTTACCACTAGGAGTAGGCTACTCCTAAATAGCAATAAAAGATTTTAGCTAGAGTTTCTCTTATTAAGTTATTCACAAAGCCTTTCAGACCTAGCCTAAGCTACTCTTAGTAAGGAAAAATGACAACTCCTGAACAGATTCTGGAGCTGAGCTCTAGAATCTTTGACTAAGAGTGAGTGAGTCTTCGATTTGCTATGGATGACGTTATTACTCATGCACGAGTTTGACTGAAGTGACCACCTTGATTGGCTGATGATTGTAACGCTGAATGATTCCAAACACCTCCCTTACCATGAGTGGCAGGTGACAGGTCTGAGAATGCGCGGCGCTACACAAGGACGGAAGATGATAAATAACTGAATAAAAAGGCCTAGCCTAAATGAATCAAGAGTAAGGAAAAACAAATAGCCTAGTAGCCTAATGAAACATATGGATTGATGTAGTATCTTTGTAACATTATTAAATTAGCCTAATCTGTTACTATGCCTATGCCTACGTTTGCAAAAGAGAACATTTTAATTTGATTCACAATAATGTTACATTTAATTTACATGTTGACGAGTAGCCTAGTTTTGGTTGTTGTTGGTGGCGTTATTGCATGTTAGTTATGCCTACAATGCAAAATTGCTTCCTCACGATTGCAAGCTCCTGTAGCCGCACAAGCGAAATGCCACAAACCGGTTTGTGAATAGGTCTGTGAGTTAGGAGTCATCTCAACTTCTTTTAAGCTGTCACAGCTGGTGGGAAGGTGTGATTTGTTGGGGGCAGGGCAGCGTCGGCGCCAGAGAGCAACTGGTGGGGAGGCTATGAGCACTGACAGGGGCACCTCACCTCACTTTTATTCGTTATTTTGCCATATAATAAAGAGCATCCTTCGAGCCTTTTGGATTTTGAATCAATATGATCAAGGGGGGAAATAGTGCAAGAACATAGCGGTCATAGCCGTTGAATAAACTAGCACACAACGTTTAGAATAATATAATTTTAATAGAATAGCATTGCATGGCTACAATACAAGTAAATAGGCTATAACAGACTCACCACTAACAAGCCTAGACCATAGGCTTTACTGTGTCTTTCCATTCATTTCGAAATGTTCTTGTAAGATCCTGCTCAAAAGCAAATTACACATACTGATAATATCACAACATTGCACATAGGCTATGTGATCCCTCAAAATGTTCTTTAAAGTAGCCTACAGAACAAATTCTAACACATTTACGAAGTGGTAAATGCACCAACTGTGATGGAAAGTTTAAGAGCAAACAGGACACTCAGCATGACTTTTAGTACTATTTTGTGCTACTCTGAGAGTCTGCTTTATTGCACTTTTAAGTCTACTGTTTTTGAGTTTGGAGAAGTACTTGCAGCGACAGGCTATAGCCTACGAATGCTGACTCCACTGTCGCATTTCCCAGCCAAGTCCATGATGGGCTTTTTGTCACTGCTTCCAAAAATGTCTCCCTCTGGATAAAGCAGGTTAAGACCCGTGCTGTGTTGCGCTCACTAAAGGGCGATTCTTAAAGTAGGCCTAGCCTACATGATCCAAATCAATATAGGAAAATATAGGAAATGCGACATGTCAGTTTGGTTTCTGCAATTTAGATTAACAGATCATGCATTCAGCTTGGGTCATCCTGCGGTCATACGAAAAACCTTGTATTTTCCATTATATTCCCAGATCTATCTTGAGACCTTTTACTGGATTTCTTATGCAGCTGTGTCTAAAAACCCTACTGATCGAGATTTATGCTCATTTTGTTTTGCAGGAGTCGTGGTAAATATATCGGGTGGCACTCATTGCAACGGTGTCCGAGTGTGCAGAATCCCTTTTCATCGCGCAGTTTGCATCACGCAGTTTGCGCACATAATCAACAGTAGCATAGTTGACACGTCATGTTTCATTTTGAGTAGGCTAAGTGTTCAACATCAGTGTTCAATATGGATCAATCATGCATAATAATATTTTTATGTGAGGGAGAGAACTCAGTTGGGGGGGCACACTGGCCCCCCAACTGGCCTATGGCCTATGGCCCGCCCTTGACGCCGACGCTGGGGCAGGGCCGGATTAACTGGGCCCAAATGTCTGATGGCCCCCCTGCCCCCCAGCCAACGTGAATTGGGTGGTCAGTTAATATGCCTAGCCTAGGCTATATCGTGAATATTTTTCTTGCCATCTAAGGCACGAGCGCATCTGTGAGGCCAAGCCTCACCAAGTAGCCCGTTTGTTTACAACTAACATTACATTTAATTAAACTGCTTATAGGCTATGCCAAAATAGTTTTCAACATTTTGAATATTAGTGTTGGGTGAATTAGGAAATGTTCTCAAAGTAGCCTTAGCCTATGGCTGAAAGCTGCTTGGGATCCCCCCCCCTGTCAAGCGGCACTTATTGTTTCAAAAGGAGTAACTGTGCTTTCTATTTGTCTCGTAAATCCGCCGCCCGAGTTAGAAACTGTAAATTACACAGCTTTCTTGCAGCATTTTGGGCAGGCACGCCCACTTTACCTCGGAGTACTTGAGGGTACCCCAAGGTGGACGTACGACCTTACAACAAACATGGCTGTACCCATAGTTGAGATGAGATGACATGTATTTTTTTGCATATGTACTGTGTTGGTCATGTTAACGTTGATCTAATGCTCTTACACACTAGATTACATTGCTGCTTCAATCCGGTCGCCAATTCATGCATTGCACGGTTTTGCTGTGCCTGCAATACAATGTAACAATTTGTTTTCCAGCCGTTTAGCTAGAGGCTACATGTAGAACAAAACAATAACAATGACTAGCCTCCTGCTAATGCCCCTCGTGGCTCGAGAGAAACGCGTTCCTATAGCCACTCATTCGTACATGTTGTACGATGATTTACAAGACAACTAGAAAGCACCATAATTTCGGCTTTGTCGGAACTGAAGAGCTGTGGACCTTACGGCAGGGCATGCCCAATGAAAATAAATTAACGCAACACAACACAGACCCCGCTTCTCTCGCGTCAGTCACTGAAATGAACGAAACAAAGAACCCGCTTCTCTCGCGGCAGTCACTGACAGTAGCCTTGTCAGACACCAAACAGGACGAGGACCACAAAAGCGTCACGTTAGAAAGTTTATTTAAGGGTTGGGGGTTACAGGGGTTTCAGGAGTTCCAAGAGTCTGCGTGTGTGTGTGTTCCCCCAATAGCCGAGCAGCAATGGCAGGAGCTGGATGATCCGGGAAGTCCTGGGGGAAACACACACACAACAGCAATTGAAACGAAGCAGCAGTACAGTCAAGGGCTAGGGCTGTATTGTGAGAAGAGAGACGGAAGGCAGGTCAAGATTACCGGGCTGGAGATCAAAGAAAGTCGAGCGGGTCTGGGTTCACAGGCAAAGAGTCAGAGTCGTTTTCCCTAGACAGGCAGGTAACTGGCGCGGGTTTGCAGACGATCTGACAAGTGTGGACTGAAAAGCAAGGCTTTATATACAGGGCATGATGAGTGGTGAATGCAGTGCAGCTGGTAGGTAAACGAGGGTGAGGCAGAGCAGAGCAGGAACAGGTGGAGGTCATCAGACTTCAATCAGCGCGTGTTACCAGGCAGAGAGAGAGCTCATGACAAGCCTAGAATAAATGCATGGGGGAAAACCCTTCCCCATGACAAATACATCGTAAAACACTGAAAGTTAATATTTTGTCACTAGCAACATACATCTGTCCTTTGTCAAATGTGTTACGTTCCAAGTAGCCTAGTGCATTCTGCTTCATAAAGTTGAACAAATACATTTGCTTATTTCACAGAAAAATATAAATAGCCAGTTTAGGGTCTACAGTGCAGAGTTGGTAAGTTATGGTAGGCCAACTTGGAGTGAACATACAAACAGGGGAAATTCTTTCTCTAGTAGCTGAGTAGCCTGATGGTAGGCAGGTGCGCTCGTAGACATACGGCCGAACATGCAAGCGCCAATGAATCGTGCTCTCCGGTGTTGTGTGCCTTCTGGTTTCTCCACCTACTGGTTTCCTTTTGCGCTGCGTACGCGCTGCAGCAGTTGTCAGACATTCACAAACAAGTTGTTTTAGGCGGTTTGAAGTCGCCACGCCATGAGCACTCAGCTACATTACAGCCACTCGGACAAAAGACATGTAAGAAAATATATGTTTTGAAAACTAGCATTAAACTGGATCTGATCCCCAAAAGCAACACACGCGTGACTCTCTTCCATCCTGATTCCTACTCTTTGAGCCAACTAATATGTTACGCTTAATCAATTAACTATTGTAGGCTACCATTAATTAATAACGAGGCAACACCCAGGTAACATGTTGTCCAGGCTATCTGAAACAAGGGGTTGCCTCTCATCTACAACAACTGGTTACCCCTGGGCTGCTACAGTCGCCAGTGCACTGTGCACAGTAGGCCTATGCTACTCTTTGTGGTTGATCAACTAAAAAATAAAAGATGTATTTGGTGATGACGCTATTGTAGGCCTAGTAGACCTACATTCTGAGAAACTAAATGGTACGAGAAACGATTTACATAGCGCACCAGGGTCAATTTCTAGAAAGCATCTTGCTAACTTGGCGTCGCCAACCTTGGTAGAAGTTCGCTCCATCGTTCTTGGATTTGGTGCTTCTAGAAAGGGTAGTTCAACTCTCAATCGCAAAACAAGGAGGCAAAGTTTGGTCGATTTGAACTACTGCCCCTAGGCAGTCGCACTTGTGTAATGGTTCCTTGGTAGTTCCTGTTGGTGTCCGGAGCCTAACCAAAAATCACAACCGCTAACCAAAATTTATGAAGTGGATGTTTATCTCATTGACTCAATGATTGATCTATCCTGTAGCTTAATTTTGATTAAGACACTGCTCCCCACTTGGCTCATTCTTGCTATTTATGTTAATTAAAGTATTGCCTTGCTTTTAGTATTATAATCTTCACAGTCCCTAACAACAGCAGTGTTAAATGGTGTAGAGGCTAAAGCAGATGACTTATTATCCCAACGTTGTAGGTTCGATTTTCTTATGATGTGAGATTGTCCTCTTGCTTCTCGCTACCTGCAGGTGAACTAGTGTGACACGTAGATTCAATTGTTTTTGACTGATTTATTGTACCTATGGTCTCTCGATGTATAGTAACTATATACATAAATAAGTATGGTCAAAACCTATTGTTGTGTCTCATAGGCCTACTCTTACTCAGAGATGAAAAGAAGAGATAGGATGCGAACTCCGGCCGAGCTTGCAGTGCACCAATGCGCTGCTGTTAAGCCACGAGACAGTTGATAACCTATGGGATACCCAGATATTTGTCCAGGCTATATATTTTTTCCAACACATAGATATTTAACACAAATAATGACTCATATTGGTCTGCTTAAGTTAACTGTTTTATATGCTTGCAATAGGTTTAGGTTTTGGCTGATGGCAATGACAATACCAGCATTAATCACTCGGTTTAGGTTAGAAACATGTCGACATAGGCCGTGACAGAACATTTCTAGGGGGTGGGGTATTACACGTTGCCACTGTTTCCACCAAAGATATGTATCGCTGCATCATCAACAACGTTGTTGGAACTATGGTGTTCGAACGTCGGAGGTAGCGAATTGCGACACAGGTACGATGCTTTCTGGAAACAGGTGTAACAACAGTGTCGTTGTTTGGTCGCAAGTTGCGTCGTACCATGGTGGTTGAGCAACGTCGTTACTAACTTTTCTAGAAACGACCCCCAGACCGCAATGTCTTCAAGGGTTGAATGAAGGGAGTTTGCAAAAACTAGTGTATTTTTCAAGTCAATAAACATTCTTAATTTTTCGAATGTCTTTGTCAGGGGAACATCTGACTTTTAAAACCATAGGCCTGGTAGTCGCCAGACAAGGAGTTATAAGATAAAGGCAATACCATTTGTGTCACCTAATGCAGTTCAGTGAATTAGCAAGATACCATCAGAAGCCAACAATCATAGCACAGTGAGTGCCAAGGCGCTTCCTCTTCCCCAAGCATGAAGCTGTCTGCGTGTTGTAAGCTAGATTTGCGTGAGTTCTTTCTATCTGCTTTACTTTTGTGAGTTGCGACCACCTAGGCTATGTTATAGACGTTCTATGAGGTACCAGTGTTTATCATTTTAAAAGTAGTGTGACACAGCTATTCAGGGCTATATACATTTTAAACATTCGGGGCTGAAGACCCGACAAAGCCTTGCGTTAATTCTTCAGGTGGGAAGTGTCAAGAATTTTCATACGAGACGACGCCTCATTGGTGGTTAGTAGATAGGAATTGACAGCAACATATCAATCACATTATGAGAGATGCTGAATTTAACATAAACTGCGATGTTTGATTTTAAATTAATGTAAATTTAGCGAGACTGTAAGCTGGCACACGTGAGTGTTCAATATTTTCAGTGGGTGCCGAGACGGAGCACCCACGGTTTGGTGCCTATGACAAAGCCGTGATCTCGCGGTTGCATCCATTACAAACAAACATGCAATGTGGCGTCTGGGATTGGAGAGAGCACTAAATGCTCTTCTGAATAAGCACTAAGTCAAGCCTTTAAATGTAAAACTTTAATAATCAAAAAATAAACGCTAATGAAGTAAACTTGTGACCATCAAAAATCGTTTTATCGCCTGTAACTCCTCGGATAACAGGACTTTATCAGGACGGCATTTGGCTGAGCAATGGAGGTTAATATGCTCTATATTTTGTCAAAATGATGTCTGTCTATCATCGTTGCACCTCGGAGAAAACCAGAATGTTTAATTTGTCCCATGCTTTTCTTCTCGGCTGCAAACGGGATTCACTCGCCGTTAACCAAATATTTCTGGTTATTAAATTATTTCTAAACCAGTCTGCTAAAGTCTGTAGTGAAGTCTGTAGGGTTTTCCAGCTCCATTTCTTTTTACGAGACACCCTGCTCACTTGAGACCTCTGCCCGGGTTGTTGCAGCGTCGTTGTAAGCCGCCACTGGAAAAATACAAATTGGTCACAAAGTCGTAGGATCCCTGAGCGCGGACCCATGACCGGGAAGCTGGCCAAGTCGAAGCACTGCCCATTGTAATCCATTACTACCCAACCCTGATGTTGACACAGTAGCTTCTGTTTCACAGTCTGAAAATCCTAGTACATTCACACAGGTGAGGGCTACTAAGATCTGGTCGCATTCTCAAGCCAGTTGACAGACTAATTCAAACTTTGTCGAGGCAAGACATTGTTTACACACATCCGTCCATGCAGGCTATATGCAGGTCAGTTTCAGGTTTTTCATGATTAGACAAAGAAAGAGTTGAGGTCATACACACGTTTGGTGACATGTTATGTGGTCCAAGCTTTTCTGATGAGCTTTATGGAGAATTTCCTTTGTTTTTGTTTTGTTTTCTTCTCTTTTCCTAGTGGCTTTAGTACACAGTGTAAATGGGTCTTGTGGGGTGTATAAGGCACCCTACTGCCAGTGGTTGGTTGAAGAGTTTGTGCACCTCTTCTTCCACTTCATCCTTATTGGATACCTTTGTGGTTGGCTGTCCTGTAATTGGTGACCCTCTGTCTATATCTCTGTCTCATATCACTGTTGACAATGTGCTCTTAAAATATCATATGAACAACTCGCCATGGACTTCTGACCTGGTCTCTCTTGGTTAGTGGTGTAATGCATTTTAGGTAGTGTACGATAGCGATTTTCAGACAATGCGCCAGACCACTCCCTAGGTTGTTCATTGCAACACCTCTTGGCGCATTGTTTAAAAATGAGACGTGCAAAATACAGTACGAATAAACTTTGCGCTGGGAAAATGACCCATTGAAATTAGTATATTAGTATATGTTGTTATATTGTATTTGTAGCAGGTTAACATGACTGATCATGGTATCTGGTTACCGTGTTATCTTCCTGTTATCTTGGCGGAGTGATTCTCTCACAATATGTGCACCAATGTCTTTCAAGATTGTGGATGGAGGAGTGGTTCATATACAGATAAGCCAGTTACCTCGCTTTGTAGTATTTATGGTGTTTGTAAGATTTGTGTGCTAATTTGTGTGTTAGCTTGCTAGTTGTAGACCAAAACTCCTTGGTACTGCTTTAATAATACACTACACATACAGTAGATAATGCTGAAAACATTCTGTCAGCTCTAGGGTTCTCTGATAACATGTTACTCTGATTTTGGCCTGTCTTAATATGGCAGTGTGACATCAAAGGCTAGAGTCTGACTCTGGCCTATGATGTCACCAACACTGCTCCCATGCCAGTGACTTGATCACGATCACAGTGCTTCCTCAGATTGCATTTTTTGCATGATCAAAGTCAAGAAGGGACAGGGAAAGCTTTACTGTTTGTCAGTGATGACCTCTCTTTGTGTGTGTGTTGCTGCCCTGCCAACTCTTTGCTGCGCTGCTGGACAAGCATGAGCATGAGTCCATCAGTCATCTGGGGGGCTGTGGTAGAGATTGGGTGGACTGTGTGAGAGAGCAACTCAGCCTGCGTCACCCTGGTAGCCCAGGGGCGAGTTGTGGGCAAGGACACATTCTGGCTTGCCTGCCACAGAAGAAGCGGCTACACTGACCAGCCAGTCGGAGGAACTGAGTGTACTGCCTGGAGCCATAATGACTGTGTGTGTGTGTGTGTGTGTTTGTGTGTGTTCTGGGAGATGAGTAGTGTATAGTGTCTGAATGTGTATGTGGGTTTGTGTGTGTGTTAGTCAGGGAGATGTTTATGAGAGAGATGTTTGAGAGAGAGAGAAACAGCAACACACACATGGATGGACAGAGAGATATGTTTTTGTGTGACTGGATCCAAATGGTGAGTGTACAGCATGTTTAGCCATGTGAGGTGTGTGTGTGTGTGTGTGAGTGAGTGTGAGAGAGAGAGTGAGAAAGACTGAGATGTGTGTTGTGCCTTTATCAGCATGGCCTTTGAGCAGCAGCATACTGCATCTATTCACAGGCCTTTTAGGTAGGCATGAGTGCATGCATGTATGTCAGCAATGTTGTATGTATGTATATGTGTGTGTTTTTGTGTGCGATTTTTTTATGTCATTTTGATAGTCCTATTAACTCGCATCCAAAGTTTTGGGAGTTGAGCGCGCCTGCTTCACCACTTAAAGTATAAGCACACCATTTTTTAAATGTCTATGTGAATTGGGTCATGCGATATTCACATGTGGCAGTAAGTTACCAAGAATTCCAAGGAGAGGATTGTACCTTAACAAGATAAGACACAGTCAATAGAATCATTATAGGCTACGCCCCAAAAGTTGATTGATGCATAACTTTGAAATGGAGCGATGACAAGAATCAAACCTGGGTCTTTTGGCTGCAGGCGTATGACTTACCAATGGCTATGAACCAGATCAGTTTTCACAGCTCGTGAGAGTTTACATATAAAGTCAAAAGCTAGTACACACACCCTCATCAGTAGTACTGAGGTGGAGCATGTCACCAGCTTCAAATTTCTGGGTGTCCACATCTCTGAGGACCTCTCTCTTGGACCCTCAACACCTCTACTCTACTCTGATCAAGAAGGCTCACCAGCGTCTCTTCTTCCTGAGGAGACTAAATAAGGTCCAGCTGTCTCCTCAGATTCTGGTGAACTCCTACCACTGCACCAATGAGAGCATCCTCACCACTGTGTAACAGTATGGTACAGCAACTGCTCTGTCTCTGACCGGAAAACACTGCAGAGGGTGGTGAAAACTGCCCAACACATCACCGGTTCTTCACTCCCCTCCATCGAGGTCTGTAAGCCCATAAACACCCATGGCATGACACTGAATTGAAGTGTGTGGCAAGGCCGGGATGATACTGTGTGAAGCTGAACAGTGTGGAAATAGTGGAGAAACAGGATGGCTGGGTTTGGAAATGCATAGACATAGATAAATGGATTTGCCAATTAACCTGAATTTTTGGGGCAGCCGTGGTCTACTGGTTAGCGCTTCGGACTTGTGACCGGAGGGTTGCCGGTTCAAACCCTGACCAGTAGGCACGGCTGAAAGTGCCCTTGAGCAAGGCACCTAACCCCTTACTGCTCCCCGAGCGCCGCTGTTGTAGCAAGCAGCTCACTGCACCAGGATTAGTGTGTGCTTCACCTCACTGTGTGCTGAGTGTGTTTCACTAATTCACGGATTGGGATAAATGCAGAGACCAAATTTCCTTCACGGGATCAAAAGAGTATACTTATACTATACTTATACTTATACCTATAGGTCATCCAGGGCAAGCGATACTTATGTAAGGCACACAGAATCATCAAAGACTGTTCTCACCCCAACCACAGACTGTTGGGTTGTCTGGGAGGCGTTACAGGTCTCTCCGCACCTGACAGCCCATTCATAGTGTACCTTTAAAGGCGGCGACAGCCCATGGGCCGCCTTTGACGTCACAGTCCCAAAGAAGAACGGACAGTGGAGGTTCTGTGTGGACTACAAACTGCTCAATGAGGTGACAAGAAAGGACTCCTACCCCTTGCCACGGGTGCATGAAACCCTGGACCAGGTAGCTGGGTCAGGCTGGTTCACGTCACTGAACCTGAGGTCCGAATACTGGCAGGTGCCTCTCTCTCCCTCTGCCAAACCAAAGACTGCAATCTGCACCAACCACAGCCACTGGCAGTTCAAAGTCCTCCCATTTGGCCTTTGTAACTCCCCAGTCTCATTCGAAAGGCTGATGGACAAAGTGCTGTTAGGAGAAGTCACATGAGTGTGTGGTGTACCTGGACGACATCCTTGCCCACGGCCTCACTTTCCAGGCAGGTCTCCAGTCTCTGTGGCACGTTTTACGAGTGTATAGCAGCGGCAGGTCTCAAACTCCACCCGGAAAAGTGCCACTTCATACAGAGAGAGGTGACATTCCTTGGTCACGGGCTGGGCAGACGTGGCATTGGCACAATGGACGACAAGGTAGAAGCGGTCAGAGACCGGCCCACACCAACTGACCAGCAACAACTGAAAAGCTTCCTAGGCTTAGCCTCTTTTTATAGGAGGTTTGTGAGAGGGTTTTCCTGTGTGGCTGCACCCCTGTTCAGGCTACTGCACAAAGACTTTGTGTGTACCAGCGAGTACCAAACAGCTTTCACCACACTACAGAAGGCGCTGGGGGCAGGGGTGGGTAGAGTACTGAAAATCTATACTCAAGTAAAAGTACAATTACTCCCTTCAAAAATGACTTGTGTAAAAGTAAAATTACCATCTGAGAAATCTACTCAAGTAAAAGTAAAAAAGTCCTTTGTTCATAAATTACTCAAGTAACAAGTAACTTTTTTATTTTTACATTTTTGATGGCCCTTTAAAAGTAGGCCCATCCTTGATGCCTATTTGCTTTTCTCCTTCTTTGTAGGCTAATCATATAGGCAAACATATTTTAACAGCCCATTTCAAAATATATTTTATTTAATATACTTTAATATTATCTGACACACTTGTGTAGGCTATCTTGTCATAGCCAGAATAAGCATTAAGTGGTTACGGGTTGAAAAGCATTCACTTCAAATCCATTGCTTGACTTTGCCAGCTGATTCTTCTGCTTTGCATTAATAGAAATCTGGTTATAACTTCACCATACAGAACATACATATGTAACCTAAAAACAATGGCTATATTATGGGTAGACCTTACATTTAGGCTACATATAGCTTAGTAGTGTTGCACGGTGTATCGATACTAAAAAGGTATCACGATGCCTTCACGCAAAAAAACGATACGATTTCCGACGTTTTTAGAATTGATACTTTATTAAAATAACGTTCTGTGTCTGTGTGAACTGCTACTCTCACTGCTCCTTGCACGCATCTAGGCAAGTGGGCGTGTCCAGCAGGCAGCTCTGAGTGAGTGAGTGCGCAGGCAACGTCAACATAGTTCTTTGCCGACAGTCCTCGGCCTTGTGGATAAAACAAAAGGTGAAATCTGGAACTAGCCTATTTCAGATAGGCTACATCGCGAATATTGAAGGCAAGCCATCAGGTACACAGAGGCCCGTTCGTAAAATATGTTTCAAAGTCATTTAAAAGCAGTAGGCTACGCATGGAACTTGGCTAAACACCAAGACATATCCCAACATTTTTAAAGAGTTCAAAGAACGACAGGTTAACGAATAGGCTATAGAAAACACGACTACATGGTTAGTGCCAAGTTATTCTCTTCTGTTTTAGTCTAGGCTAAGTGAAACGAGTATGGTTCTCTGGGATAAAGCGAACCTTCCTTCATCAATTAATTTTGACGAGACATAACAAGCTGTTATCATTTTGACGAGACATAACGAGCTGTAATCATAGGGTGCTAACGTGATGAAAGCGCAATGTTCACGCCAGAATAACATTACCATAACTTGTAAATAATCTATTTCATGTTCGGTCAGTAGTACTGGTAATATTTGTCATGGCATGTAGACTGCAATTTGTTCAATAATTATTGCCCAGATGTAGGATAGGCTACCCGAAATGCGCTAATTAAAGCCCACAGCATATAATACCACCAAAGCGTGTTGAGTCCTAATAATAATAGCGGCTTATTGTTACGTGGTAGCAAATCATGTTATCAAAGAAATAGACGTCATGTAGGAATGCGCACAGATATATTGCAACAGGTAATGGTGTAGGCCTATCTGACGAAGACCTGAGTGGTGGTAACGTCGTACTTGTACACTGGGCGCAAAGAAGACTATCCTTACATTTTTCCCTTTGCAACTGTCAAAGAAATCCCATGAACACGGGAAGGCCTAGGGTAGCCTAGGCTATACTGTACATCAGATGGCCTAAAGATTAGGCCCCTCTGCATAGCATTCAGTGCAGTAGTTACAGCATGCAGTAATTTCAAAACTGACCTTGATCTAGCCTAGTTTGGCTATTTAAAGCTACTTTATTGCCAAAACACAACACAATGTAAATGAACTATAACAATCAATAAAGGACTTCATCACACAAAGTAGGCCTACTATTTTACTGACTATAAAAAAAATAATTATGTAGGAAGTTTGGAGCCCGGAATTGACCTGCACACTACAAAAGTGCACCGAATTCAACACAAATGACTCAATACACTTGGAGGAGGTATGAGTCCTTTCTTTTTCAGATATCTTAGGATTTCGCCGTAGTATCGTATCGAGCATCGTGATATTTATGGCAGGTATCGTATAGCTTAGGCATATCCACTCGGACAGTGCTATAGAGTAGGCTATCTGTTTTCTCAGCCGACCGTCTTTGTCATGTCCTGCAACATTGAGGCTACATAAACAAATGCTAGGTTTTTTCTAACTTGTGTGCTTGATTTCTGAGGCATGTACTTTGCTTGTATATGAATTTGTAGGCCTACTTTCCTTGTCCAACGTGATTGTTGAACGATGCTGGCCAGAAATGAGTATAGGCGAAAGTTTCCGTGTCATATCATACCTCTCATCTCGTTGCTACGCTGTCTCACCAGAAAATGCAGAAGCTGGCAGGACGTCATTGCGTTAACTGAGCTGTTAGATATATAGAACATCTACTTCCACGTAATCTGATTGATACATACCAGGCCAGTCATTACTTTTATAATCGCGGGGAAACGCAGCAATGCATTCTGAAGCCCTGTTTCTTTTCTCCCACACAATTGTACACCGAGAGAGAGGTGCGCTTTTATCCCTCGAGATACTTTCTCCTCCAATAATAAACTTGTACTTGTAACAAAAGGCAATTGAAAATGTTGCCAAGTAAAGAGTAGATTACTGGCTCAAAAATGTACTTGAGTAAAAGTGTGCATTACTTGTAGCGCATTACTACCTACCCCTGGCTGGGGAAGGTCCCTGTGTTGGCTCCTGCTGACCCCTCCCTCCCGTTCATCCTGGACTGTGATGTGAGTGGCCAGGGAGTGAGTGGGGTGCTGGCACAGCTAGAGTGGTGGCGTATTACAGTAGGACTTTCAATAAGCAAGAACACAGCTACTGTGTCACATGCAGAGAACTCCTGGCTGTGTTATTGTCTATTCACCAGACATGGGGGACTCGAGTCACATGACTTGACTCCAGTCAGACTCGAGTCACATTTTTTAGGACTTGAGACTTGCTTGATCAACATGTATAAAAGACTTGACTTGACTTTGACTTGCTATTCAGGACTTGAGACTTGACTTAGACTTGAGACATATGACTTGACTTTTTATTTTTTCATATTAAGGAATTAACTTTACGATTTTAGAAAATGCTTAGGTGCTGTTGCATGCATCACGCAAGCGAACCTGTCATTGTTACCAAGTAGGGTGGCCAGACATCCTGCTTTAGCAAGGACAGTCCTGATTTTCAATGCCCTGTCCTGCGTCCTGCGCAACATCAAGCAGAACACGTACAGTATTTGTACTGCTTTTTGAGACAGGCTTGAAGAGGCTTGGGACGCAGCACAACGTCCAATGCAGTAACATATCAAGTGTTCACTCAACAAATGATTGACTAAGAGCGGTGTCAGATAAATATCTGAGCAGATATCATTGGTTAAAAACGTAAACAAGGCTCTATGTGCTGCTACGTCATATGTACAGTATTCCGGCTTCATTGACAGAAAGTAACTAAAGTTAGCGCTTCGGACTTGTAACCGGAGAGTGCCCCAACCAGTAGGAATGGCTGAAGTGCCCTTGAGCAAGGCACCTAACCCCTCACTGCTCCACCATTGTATTGATATTGTTCATCTTAAATAAAAAAAAACTGCAGTGTTATTTATTCAATATGTATAATTAAAATAATAAACAGTAACAGAAAATAACAAAATACCGCAATTGTGCACAAATTGAGGATGATTTGAGGATATGTTTATCAGACATTGCGCCAAGAATTGAGGATCTTTGCAAGGCAAAGATCTCACATTAATGCAGATGATATGCCTACTATTAGGCTTAGTAATAATAACAATTAATAAAGCATAAATTCATATCAGAGGTCTGGTGCCAATTCCCAATTAGCCTAATAATGATAATAGACCTGATGATGATGATAATGATGACGATGACGATGGTGCTACTGCCAACAATAGCTTAGTAATGATAATAGGCCAACCTACAGTTACTGACAGACATGTGGACTCGAGTCACATGACATGGACTCGAGTCATGATTTTAATGACTTCAGACTTGACTTGATAAAATTCGGCATGACTTGTGACTCGACTTGGACTTGAATACTATTCACTCAAGACTTGACTCGGACTTTGCCTCTTTGACTTGTGATGACTTGACATGTCTCGAATCAAAAACTACATTTCCTGATCGTGTACCAGTCAACCCAGAGACGCTTTCCTCGCAAAAAAAAAAAAAAAAAAAATAGCGGAGACAAGCGGCCAGAGCACAGTTCAGTAGCCTACTGCCACTCACACGCGTTACGCACTGTGTGTAGGGCACCAAGAGACAGAGGAAGGACCAACATTTAGCCAATCACTAGTAGCTTTACTGCAAACTGATTTGCACTCTTGTTAGAGAACATTTGTCAAAAAGCACCAACAGCATGTTACATAAAGATGATACTTTTCGAGTCCTCTCCATTAAGATCCAACTTAAACTTATGCTAGGCTACTGCATTTTAATTGAGAACACATCTAAGCACGACGAGAGGGAGAGAAAACGAGTAGGTTCCAGCTGGCTTGTCATTGTTGATGATGATTGATATCTTCTTTTTAAATATAAGAAACATATAAAAAGAAATCGTGGAGGCAACAAGTACGAGATTAGAGGAGATTGTGAATTTATCCGGTTCTCACTAGTCTACTATACTGTTAGAAACTATGAGATCCAGGTCACTATGACATAGCTGCACTCACTGTGATTTGGAAAGTGGACAAGAATATTATGAAGAGTTGTCTTTGCCTTGTGTAATGGAACTGGTGAGTCTTGAAGTATTCAATAATTTATTTACATGAAGCACATGATATGCCGATTGAAACGCATTCCACTCAGCTACTGTAGCTAGGTGGCTACTGGCTACCAGGCTCATAATTCACTTTTAATTGCAAACAGAAAATGTCAAGCAAGCATCATGTCATACATGCTTCTCTTTCCAAAGGAATGAAAGCTGTTTGTGCCAACTTAATATCATGCTTATCATTGTTAATATTGTGCTATACATGTGGCACAAACAATGTTTGAGTTTGTGGACTAGCCATAGGCTATATTTGAACGGAGCTGGTAAAAAAAGATCATTATGAGAACGTGTGGACAGTGCACAATGGGCTTAAAGTGACCATTTACAAATTAGATAAACAGCATTAAATGTGTAGTATTTCTTAAGAAATGCATACTTTAAAACACAATTACTGTCATTATTATCTTTTAAATAATATAAAAGTGTTGACCTTGGCTTCCCTTATGAGTCACCACTGGCAGACAGCCTAATAAATTGTTTGCAGGCAAATCTGTGGCCTAGTGCAGTGAAATACCATCAGTCAAATTATTACTAATCCTTACAGTGGGCTCCGCAATTTGGAAAAACATTATATATATTTGCAGCTGTGCTGAGTGTCATGTAGCTATCCGTTTTGTACAGATTACTCAGGTATGCACATGTGTATATTACACAGGTATGCACATGCATATGTCGTAAAAGATTACAAGACAGAAACATTGAACATATTTTAATCTGTATTTATAAAAAAAAAATACTGTGGATTAGATGGAAGTGCTAAAATGATGATCGATAGTCTAATAATGGCATTATTAAGTGAAGAGTACCTGATGACTTGTTCAGGACTTGAAAAAGATTGGGACTTGGACTGGGACTCGACTTGGCTTTGATGTGACTTGGACTTGGACTCGACTTGCCCTTCTCTGTATTTACTTGGGACTTGACTTGGACTTGACTGCTAAGACTTGGGACTTACTTGTGACTTGCCAAACAGTGACTTGGTCCCACCTCTAGTATTCAATACCATTGATTCCAATGTTTTACTTATCAAACTGCAGCATTATGGGATCAGAGGCACAGCATGGAGATGGTTCAAAACTACCTTCAGAATAGAGAGCAGTTCGTACTTATAAATGACCATAAATCAGTTCAGAAAACTATTACTCTTGGTGTCCCCCAGGGATCCATACTCGGGCCTCTTATGTTCACCCTTTATATCAATGACCTAGATGTCTCTATGCCTTTAATAAAGTGTTATTTGCAGATGATACCAACCTGATCCTGTCTCACAAAAATCTTCTTGTCTTGCAGGAAACTACAAACAAGGGGTTGTTGAAAGTGGACACTTGGTTTAAGTGCAACACATTATCACTAAATATCAATAAAACAAACTATATTATATTTCGCTCCACAAAAAATACAAATAATGTGGAAAATACCTGTCTCTCTATTAATGGCCAAGCCATTTCCCCTGGGGATCAATAAAGTATCCATCTATCTATCTATCTATCTATCTATTGAAAGAGTAAAATGGGTCCCCGCTATAAGCATTTCTTGCTTCTTAGGGATCGCCCTTTCATGCTGCTTTTCGTGCTCTTGTATTGTCTTGCACTTGTATTGTCTTGCACTAGCATGAATAAATAAATAAAAAGTGACACACACACACACACACTCCGCCCCACACACATACATACTCTACCTGCTGTCTTTAACCCACCACCACACACTCACACACACCCCTTACCTGTTTTAACTCCACTACCACTCACACACACACACACACACACACACACACACACACACGAACACCCACACTCTCCTCCCTCTTTCTAACACAAACACACACACACACACACACACATCCTCCATCACACACAGACACACTCTCCTCCCTCTTTAACACAAAGACTCACACACACACTCTCCCTCACATACACACACATACACTATCGTCCCTCTCTTTAACACACTAACACCACTCACTCTACTACACACACACACACACACACGCCTCCCTCTCTTACACACACACACACACACACACGAACACCCACACTCTCCTCCCTCTTTCTAACACAAACACACACACACACACACATCCTCCATCACACACAGACACACTCTCCTCCCTCTTTAACACAAAGACTCACACACACACTCTCCCTCACATACACACACATACACTATTGTCCCTCTCTTTAACACACTAACACCACTCACTCTACTACACACACACACACACACGCCTCCCTCTCTTACACACACACACACACACACACACACACACACACACACACACACAGACTGCTCCCTCTCTTACACACACACACACACACTCTCCTCCCTCCCTTACACACACACTCTCCTCCCTCACACATAAGACACTATGCTGATGGGTTGTTCAATGAATTTGACCCAGTTATTTTATAGATGAATTCAAATGATTATGTGAAAGTATGGCTATCAGAAAAATATTTTACCTGTGTTGTACTAAAAATTTGACTGAATTTAAAATAATAATGGGCATACTAGTACTCTGTTGTCCAATGGTGCAAGCGGCATGTCCTGTGGTACAACAAATTGAATTGTGAGTGGAAAAGGTATTTTAATGAAAAAATGTATGTAAAAGTGTTGGATATTATAATAATGCTATCATTACTATGCAGCTATAAGGATGAAATGAAGATTCCTTGGGTTTTATACTAAATATAATGAATGTAACTCAGACATTTGGGTGAAGTCTCTATGTGTACATCTTATAGTATATAAATAACATAATTCTGAATTTTTTGGGGGCATGTTTGATGTGGAAATATAGTTGGGGCAAACTAATATGCCTTGGGCTCATCTATCTTATCTGTCCAACATTCTCTGAATTAAATTATGACATTTTTTCTTTTTGTTGCACCGATTGGAGCATTTTTAGGACTACCACACCAAAAACTGAATAATATGCAAAATATAAGAATAATTAGAAATGGACACATTCAGTTTTGAATTATTCACATTTAAGGGAATATAATTATATGTCATTTGACATATATTTTTGAATTATACATTTTTTCACTTTGAATTTGAGTTCACGTCAACCACCCACATATGGTTTAAATGTGTAAACAAGACGCCTGATGTTTAAAATATGTTAATGAATGGGCACAGTATTATTGTGTACAGTAATGGGCTATCAGTAGTATGTAAACAGTTCATGTGCAGGTGCGCCTGCAGGTGTACGTCCGTACGCACTGTGCATACCATCAGGCTACTCAACAAGAGAAAATGTCCTGTGTGTGTGTTTTGGCCCACCATACCTTCCCAACTATGGACAGTATCCCATTAGCTGCATGCCATCAGGCTACAATTTACAATTTTCTATTGAAGTTAGTGAACACGTTATCAAAATTAACGTGCACACATTTTGTTTGAGCAGGAGAGAGAGAATACGCACACAGGCACGCAACTAGGCTACTTGTTTTCTTTTACTCGGCTATCTATATTATCAGCACACAATGTTGAGATAATTCACTAACTCAATACTCATCATAGATATCACAAGTTTAAACAACGATCAGGATATTTTTATGTCAGGCAGGTAGTAGACTCTAGCATGACATACTGGAATGAAGTCATATTTTTGGCCTCGTCAGTTTAAAAAAAACTACTGTATGATCCCTTATCCCATGTGTTTTAATTGACCATCTTTGCTGGACTCCCTCTTATGAGGTCATCATTGTGTCTGGAATGTTTCCTGGAATGTTCATAAATTCAGTTATAAAAATAACTGTAAATATTGTTCTATTGTATTTAAAGTTGATTTTTCAAGAAAAATCACTCACTACTATCTTGCTTCATGTCCCTTCATTTGTCAAAAACGTTTTTTAACCTGACATACGCTCTTTAAGCAATTAGAGCTGTGATGTCACAATCGAAATTAGAATCCTTGAACATTCCGCCATTCATTTCAATGGGCCCAAAAAACACAGAAAAACAGGAATAACGCGAAAACGACAAGGACCAGCGACACGAAAGTAACACGCGCACTACACCGGTTCGGGCCTGAATTTTTGGAGTTTGAACCGCGTCGATAGCTCAAACGGTCTAGGAGCAGTAGTGAGTACAAAAAGAGTACAATAAATAAATAAATAAAGTAAACTTAAGAAGAACAATAGTGGGCTTACTCCGCAAGCCCACAGCATGGCTTCGTCTTGCTGGATCAAACCCACTAATAAAGTAAACTTAAGAAGAACAATAGTCGGCTTGCTGGATCAAACCCACTAAAAAGTGGGTGAAAAAGAAGATATAATAAGAAAACTTAAGAAGAACAATAGTGGTCTTGCTGGATCAAACCCACTAATAAATAAATAAATAAATAAAGTAAACTTAAGAAGAACAATAGTGGGCTTGCTGGATCAAACCCACTAATAATAACTAGACTGCATTTCTGAGGAACTGCGAAAGTGTGCTTGCTCTGGTGCGGTCACTAATGTGAGCAGACAGTGGAATATGCTATGTTGAACCTGGCATAATCAAAGAATTCTAACAGTGGCTAATTTTTCAAAATCGGGCGTACAGGTCAAAGGTTATGTGCATTAACATACATCCGAAATGCCAAAACACATTTTTGCTAGTTGCAGCGACCCCTAGGTCAAAGTGCACCAAATTATATGTGTCCTCACAATGGAGTCCCGAGTCCCTTTACCAAATTTTCTATGCACCAAGGTTGGTATCGATACGTGATATGAGATATGACCTACTTCCTGTTTTGCGGCTACGGATTTTGTTTGGCTGTAACGGCTGTGACAGGTGAACGCTTTTGAAAATCAAAAATCTTTCTGATAAGATTTGTCAGGCTACAGAGGAATTGACCAATGGCAGCAGTTTCCCTGTGGTTTGTTTACCAAATATGAAACATGATGGAGGCATTAAAATGCTACTTGTTTATCAGGATATTGTTTCACTGATTTATTTTTAAAATATGAGCTATGACAGAAGTTGGGTGTGAATGTTCAGTGTTTCCCACAGAATTGGATTCTGTGAATGTACCATTTACATCGGGATTTTGCAAACATTTAGTGTCAGAGTCAATAAAATTAACTAGACTGCATTTCCGGCAGGAACTGCGAAAGTGTGCTTGCCCTGGTCCGGTCAGCAACGTGAGCAGACAGTGGCATACGCTATGCTGAACCTGGCTTGATCCAGGCATTGTAACGGTGCCTTTCAGTGTTGGAGCAGTGGCAATATCCCAAAAGCTCTAGGAGAGGGCTATTCAACTATTGGCTTCTTGGGTTGAATGTGATTTGTTGGATTTTACCTTTGGCCTGCCTTCGAATTTAGCTTCTATGACTGAGATCAAATCAATAAAATAAAATGACAGCAGTGATTGGCTGCAAAATAAATAATGTCACGTGTCTTGCGCCTCTCAAACTGGGCTATCAGGTAACCTACAGAGGAATTGAAATTATGAAATATGACCAAGGCATTAAAAAAGCTACTTGTTGTCAGGATACTTTTTCACTGATTTATTTTAAAAAATATGAGCTATGAGTGTGAATGTTAAATATTCCATCCCACAAATTATGTTTTACTGGTTTATTTGACAAATAATCTATATGGATTTGCTCTATAAAGACCGTATGTCTGTTTGGGATTGTTTTGTGAGCCTGGGGTTGTTTTGAGAGCCTATTGATGTAGCCTATCTCAGAATAAAGGAATACTTCATATTACTCCTAAACCACCGTCTGTAAATCAACTGTATACTACTGTCTACATTGCACTATATTTCTTGACCTGTCTCTGTATGTTTCATCACCTTTCTATACTTTGCCTCACATTGCAACACAGCTCAGATCTTTGGTTGCTATGAAGGCCAGTCGCTCTAAATGGATGGTTGCTATGGCCAAAGGCCAGTTCTATCTCTGCCGTTGTCAAGCCGGGCATATCATTAGAATTCTGATTAACCTAATCTTATTTAAAACATCTCTATTTTACTTATCCCACTTCCATACAGTGGGTCCCATTAGAAATGGCCACTTCATTCAGCTTACCGTGATTCACACAGCAGCATTAATAAATTAATCTGTCACCATATGCCTATGCTTACGTTTGCAAAGAAAACATTTTAATTTGATCCACATGAAACGTTACATTTCATGTACATGTTGACAATGAGTAGGCTAGTTTTGGTTGTTGGTGGTGTTATTGCATCCCTTAGTTATGCCTACAATGCAAGTTCCCTTAAGCTGTCACAGGCGAGGGTGCTACTGTACTTTTAGGGCTAAAGTGCTTCGTGAATTACTGTTAGTAAAAAAATAGCCTAAAGTTACACGTGACGAAGTTACAAGGATACAAGGATACAAGGATACAAGGATACAAGGAAGTTTATTGTCACATGCATATAGTTACTGGAAGTAAGAAATGCAGTGAAATTATGTCTGGTGTCAGCCTATTTGTGCATTAATGGGGGGGGAAAAAGTGCAGTAGAAGAGGGGTTTAGTAGATTAAGTGGCAAGGGCTGCAAAAAAAGGTGGGGGAGGATTGGGATTGGGTGGGGGCACCAACAAGGAGCACCAAGAGCAACAGGGGCAAGGAAAACCCCCTTACCAAGGAAGAAACCTTGGGCAGATCCACGGCTCAAGGGGCTGTCCCAACTGCCAGGGTCTTGGTGTGTGTGTTGGGGGGATGACAGGGGAGATGGGATAGTGTGCTGTGTATGTGGGGAGAGGGCAGTGTGCAACATGTGTGTTGAGAAGCTTCCTCATGAGACAATGTGCTGTGTATTGGGGCAGTGTGCTGTAAGTATGTTGGGGATGTGTGTTGGAGAAGCTTCCTGATGAAATAATGTGCTGTGTATGTAGGGGGCAGGGACTTACTATTGCAAGCAGAGTAACTGTGTGTAATGTATGAGTGATGACAGTGAAGATGTGTGTGTGTGGGGGGGAGTGGAGCAGTGACTGTGTGTGTGTGTGTGTGTGGTGTGTAGGGGTGGGTAGGTGGGGGCAGTGTGCTGTAAGTATGTAGAGGATGTGTGTTGGAGAAGATCCTGAAGACAATGTGCTGTATGTATGTGAAGTGATGACAGTGATGATGTAAGTGTGTGTGTTGGGGGTGGGGGCAAAAAAGGCTAGGCAATCAAGGACATGGGTAGATGGAGGAGAAATCAAAAATAATAAATAAAAAGTGTGCAAAAAGTTGGAGAAAAGTCAGATATGTGTGTGTGTGTGTGTGTGTGTGTGTGTGTTTTGACGATGTGATGAAATAAGAAAATAAATAAAAGGTCTGTAGCATAGGGAGAGGGATGTAAAAGTGCTAAAAAGTCTTGTAGGTGTGTGTGTGTGGGGGTCATGAGTGCTGAGGAGTGAATGAGTGCAAAGTCAGTATAGTGTGAGTTCAGAGTTGGGAAATGTTTGAGAGTGCTGAGGAGGAATGTGTGCAAAGTCAGTATAGTGTGAGTTCAGAGTTGGATGGCCTGGGGATAAAAACTTCTCCTGAGTCTCTCAGTTCTGGCTTTGTGACTACATACATGCCTTCTTGATTTCAGCGGTAGGAATAATCCATTGTTAGGATGAGAAGAGTCCTTCAGAATCTTTTTGGGCTCTTAGGAGTACTCTTCTGGAATAGATATCTTGTAGAGCAGGAGTTGAGTTCTTATAGCACGTTCAGCTGAGCGCACTACTCTCTGCAGAGTACTACAATCTCTAACTGTGGAGTTCCCATACCAGGTGATGATGCTACCAGTTAGAACACTCTCAACCGCTGAAGTGTAGAAGGCCTTCATGATGGATGTAGAAACTTTGAATTTCCTTAGCTGACGAAGGAAGTACAGTCGTTGTCTGACTTCTTCAGAACATATTGAGTGTTAACAGTCCATGTTAAGTCGTTGCCATGCGCCGCGCCGCTCGATCGCCTTTTTTGGTTGCTCCGCCCTAACTTGTGCTTATATTTACTCTTTTACCTTTATTAACCCTAATTTTTTTGCACTTTTCCACTGCACTGATTACGTGATGATGGCGTTACACCGAAACATCGAAATGAATTGCCTTTTTTGTTTCGGGATGTTTTAATTGACGATTCTACCTGGTCGACTGAGATTCTCCGAGATGCATCAGGGAACCATGGAGACGATCTCGGCGCAGAAAAAAAACACCGAGGAAAACGAGCGGGGCCCGTAACAGATTGCGGAATAGAGCTCATAGGCCTCCACTGCCTAGCATTCTCTAGCCAATGTCCAGTCTCTTTGTGAACAAGATGGATGAACTAAGAGCGAGGGATACAGTTTCAAAGAGACATCAGGGACTGTAACATTCTATGCTTTACTGAGACATGGCTAACTGAACTTGTTCCGACAGTGCCATCACTCCGTGGAGTTTTTCTCTGCTGCTCATTTCTGACAGGACTGAGGAATCTGGAAAATCGAAGGTGGCGGTGTGTTTGCATCATGACCTAACAGCAAGTGCTGTGATCCTAGAAATGTCACCGTTCTCTCAAAGTCCTGCTAGCCTCATCTAGAACATCTAGCGATCGTCTGTCGACCCTTCTACCTGCCCCGTGAGTTTACTTCGGTAATATTCAACGCTGTCTACATTCCTCCACAAGCCAACACAGATGCTGCGGTTTCAGAATTGCAAGAAGTGTTAAATAGACAACAACACACGCGCACCCTGAAGCTGCGCTTATTGTGGCCGGTGATTTCAATCAAGTACATCTGAACCGGTCCATGCCTGAATTTATTCAACACATTCACTTCCCTGCGTGGTGACAACACACTGATCACTGCTACACACAGTTCAAGAACAGTTACAGTTTAAGTCTCTACCAGCTTTAGGAAAATCAGATCATGCCGCTGTTTTTCCTACTGCCTATGTACAAACAGAGAAGTCGGACGGACCCCCAGTGACGGAAGGAGGTCAAGCTGGACTGACCAATCGGAAGCCAGGCTACAGGGCGCCCTAGCGATTGACTGGGAGATGTTCAAGACGAACTCTGCTGACATCAATGAGTTTACGGAAGTATCATTGAGTTACATCAATATGCTAACTGATTCCATCATCCCAACTGTAAAGATCGAAGCTTCCCTAACCAGAAACCATGGGTGGATAGAGAAGTGAAGCGGCATTAAAGACACGCACCATGATTTATAATGCTGGGCTTATTTCAGGGGATATGACGGATTACAAGCAGCATCTTATAGTTTACGTAGTGCAATTAAAGATGCTAAGCGGCTATAGAGACAGAGTTGAAGCTGATTTCTTGGAGGGTGATCCAGCACGAGTGTGGAAAGGACTCCGAACCATCACTGGCTTTGAAAGAAAGTCCCCTCCTATGATGAATGTGAGTAAAGCCCTCCCTGATGAACTTAATGCTTTTATGCTCGCTTTGACATGAAAAAAACACAGACTATATTGGACTAGCTGCAGCATGTGAAGCAAATGAGGATGCACCTTTCTGTGTCTCTGAGGTCGATGTGAGGCAATGCCTTTAGGAGGGTAAATTGTAGAAAAGCTACTGGACCGATGGAATTTCTAACAGGGTTTTGAAATCCGCGCTGCTCAGTTAGCTCCTGTGTTCACTTATATCTTTAACACATCATTGGCTCAAAAGAGACAGTTCCTACTTGCCTCAAAAGCAGTCTGTTATTGTTCCAGTACCGAAAACAAAAAGTCCATCATGTCTGAATGACTACGCCCAGTAGCCCTGGCGTCTACAGTGATGAAGTGTTTTGAGAAGCTTGTGAAAAACATTATCTGCTCATCCCTCCCTGCCTCCTTGACCCCTCAATTTGCTTACAGAGCCAACAGGTCTACAGAGGATGCCATCTCAAACCTCATGCACACCACCTTAACTCACCTGGAGGAGGGAATGGGAATTATGTGAGGATGCTGTTCATTGACTTTAGTTCAGCATTCAACACGATAGTACCTCTCACCTTGGTCACAAAGATGAAGGCCTTAGGACTGAACACCACCCTGTGTCACTGGATATTTGACTTCCTCACCAACCGTTCACAAGTGGTTAGAGTGGGGGGGTCTGACATCTGACTCATTAACCATCAGCACTGGTGCTCCCCAAGGCTGTGTTTTGTGGAAAAAACACCGAGGAAAACGAGCCGGGGCCCGTAACAGATTGCGGAATAGAGCTCATAGGCCTCCACTGCCTAGCATTCTCCTAGCCAATGTCCAGTCTCTTGTGAACAAGATGGATGAACTAAGAGCGAGGATACAGTTTCAAAGAGACATCAGGGACTGTAACATTCTATGCTTTACTGAGACATGGCTAACTGAACTTGTTCCGACAGTGCCATCACTCGGTGGAGTTTTTCTCTGCTGCTCGCTCTGACAGGACTGAGGAATCTGGAAAATCGAAAGGTGGCGGTGTTTGCATCATGACCTAACAGCAAGTGCTGTGATCCTAGAAATGTCACCGTTCTCTCAAAGTCCTGCTCGCCTCATCTAGAACATCTAGCGATCGCCTGTCGACCCTTCTACCTGCCCCGTGAGTTTACTTCGTAATATTCAACGCTGTCTACATTCCTCCACAAGCCAACACAGATGCTGCGGTTTCAGAATTGCAAGAAGTGTTAAATAGACAACAACACACGCACCCTGAAGCTGCGCTTATTGTGGCCGGTGATTTCAATCAAGTACATCTGAACCGGTCCATGCCTGAATTTATTCAACACATTCACTTCCCTACACGTGGTGACAACACACTGGATCACTGCTACACACAGTTCAAGAACAGTTACAAAGCTTAAGTCTCTACCAGCTTCGGGGAAAATCAGATCATGCGCTGTTTTCCTACCGCCTATGTACAAACAGAGAAGTCGGACGGACCCCCAGTGACGAAGGAGGTCAAGCTGGACTGACCAATCGGAAGCCAGGCTACAGGACGCCCTTAGCAACGCGTTGACTGGGAGATGTTCAAGACGAACTCTGCTGACATCAATGAGTTTACGGAAGTATCATTGAGTTACATCAATATGCTAACTGATTCCATCATCCCAACTGTAAAGATCCAAAGCTTCCCTAACCAGAAACCATGGGTGGATAGAGAAGTGAGAACGGCATTAAAGACACGCACCATGATTTATAATGCTGGGCTTATTTCAGGGGATATGACGGATTACAAAGCAGCATCTTATAGTTTACGTAGTGCAATTAAAGATGCTAAGCGGCGCCTATAGAGACAGAGTTGAAGCTGATTTCTTGGAGGGTGATCCAGCACGAGTGTGGAAAGGACTCGAACCATCACTGGCTTTGAAAGAAAGTCCCTCCTATGATGAATGTGAGTAAAGCCCTCCCTGATGAACTTAATGCTTTTTTATGCTCGCTTTGACATGAAAAACACAGACTATATTGGACTAGCTGCAGCATGTGAAGCAAATGAGGATGCACCTTTCTGTGTCTCTGAGGTCGATGTGAGCAATGCCTTTAGGAGGGTAAATTGTAGAAAAGCTACTGGACCGGATGGAATTTCTAACAGGGTTTTGAAATCCTGCGCTGCTCAGTTAGCTCCTGTGTTCACTTATATCTTTAACACATCATTGGCTCAAGAGACAGTTCCTACTTGCCTCAAGCAGTCTGTTATTGTTCCAGTACCGAAAAACAAAAGTCCATCATGTCTGAATGACTACCGCCCAGTAGCCCTGACGTCTACAGTGATGAAGTGTTTTGAGAAGCTTGTGAAAAACATTATCTGCTCATCCTCCCTGCCTCCTTTGGACCCCCTCCAATTTGCTTACAGAGCCAACAGGTCTACAGAGGATGCCATCTCAAACCTCATGCACACCACCTTAACTCACCTGGAGGAGGGAATGGGAATTATGTGAGGATGCTGTTCATTGACTTTAGTTCAGCATTCAACACGATAGTACCTCTCACCTTGGTCACAAAGATGAAGGCCTTAGGACTGAACACCACCCTGTGTCACTGGATATTTGACTTCCTCACCAACCGTTCACAAGTGGTTAGAGTGGGGGTCTGACATCTGACTCATTAACCATCAGCACTGGTGCTCCCCAAGGCTGTGTTTTGAGTCCACTGCTGTACAACATCTACACACATGACTGCAAAGCCAACAGTAGTCATACCTCCATCATCAAGTTTGCAGATGACACAGTGATCTTGGGCCTGATTAGTAACAACAATGAACAGTTCTACTTGGATCAGGTTGATGAGGTGGCACAGTGGTGTCAATCTAACAGCTTGACACTGAATATCAATAAAACCAAGGAAATGGTAGTGGATTACAGAAGGCAGCAGCAGAACTACAGTTACACCCCACTAATGATCAGCGGGCAACCTGTAGAGAGAGTCACAAGTTTTAAATACCTTGGTGTCCACATTACTGAAGACTTAACATGGACTGTTAACACTCAATATGTTACGAGTGCAAGCATCTCATATCAAATGACCATGGCATTACGCTAAACAACATAAATCCCAATTAGCAACATACATCTCCTCCCTATAGCTAGCCACACAAGAAATGAATGATACTAAATCTCTGCTTAGCATGCTTCTCCGCTTAGCATTCTAATAACAGAAGGGGCACATTCATGTTGACCACTACAACATGACTCATTATGTCTGTAACGTTAACTGTATAAAACACTTACTTTCATAAAGGACGCACACCATCCAGCACATGGAAACCGATATTTTAGGTTCTTGGCCACAAACTCAAAACGTGTCTCTCTGAAGCCCTGTTCTAGAATCTTTGCTCTGAAGGCTGTGTTAAGGGGCTGACATCAAATAAACTAAAATGATAGTCTTTCAGTATTAAATGTGTACGATGATTCCGAATGGATGTGTGTGGTTTGCAAGAATAAACAAGAAATACATTTCCAATAATTTCCCATGATAAATTACATAATATTTGCACCTTCCTTACTTGTGAATCTCACACCGTATTTCAAGTAGGCTACACTAGTGAAATGTAATACAACGTTGCCACCTAGCGTTCAGATTGGTAGGCTATTTAACATTAACGTGACATTGCTTGTTTATTCTTTCGTCAACCCCATGCTTTTAGGAAAACAATCTTTTTATCATAGTTCCCTCTTCAATGAGCGATTACCAGCTCGTTTTTGTAACAGAGATAGCTGTTTATTGTCCCTAGGTTTACAGAAACACCTATTCATATTAATACATAGCCTATGGAGTGCTGCCGACCACTGTTCATTACATGGCCCAGAATGCCTTGCATGTCTTTACAACAAAACAACACAGTAAAACCTAAATGCCCGTAAACATATGCATTTGCATACTTGTAACAATAATACTCTCCCATCATGATATGTAACAATAATGAAAAATTTAATTTGAATACCGTCAATGTGAAAACAACTCTATTATGTAAGCTATATATAGCTACTGTTCTCCTTGCTATTTCAGTTCGTAAGTCCATACTATCCCATGGCAGAGCAAGGATTTCATGATTGGGCAAGGTAGCCTGGAGACATTGTGTCTGCTCTGAGACATTGTGCAGACATGGAAGGCATTGTGATAGAAGGTGAATGGTGAAAAGGTGAATGGTGTGAGTTACCAAATACCCGTGGGTGGTTTGCCAAATGATGGAAACTTTTGGAATATTTTTTTTTTTTTTGCCTATGCACCCTCACACTGGAGTCCCCAGTTCATATACAAAATTTGGTATCGATATGTGACAGTGTTCCTGAGATATGGACGACTTCCTGTTTCGAACTTCGCCGCCCGATTTCGTTTGGCTGTGACGGCAAACGCCGAAAAATCAAAAATCCTTCCGCTAACATTTGTGAGGCTTGGTCCAAGGATAATGTACGTCAAGTTTATGGCGTTCGACCAAATTTGTGACCTGTGAAAATTTAGTTTCGCTTTCTGTTCTATGGCGGACGAACGGCACGCCCACCTGACGTCATCTTCGCGACCAACTTACACCGGTACTGACCGGACGTTTTAAAGTTGGAACGGTGTCTCTGTCTCAAAGGGCCTAGGCGCTAGGGCTGACAAAAAATTAGGGAGACGGGAAAAATAATAATAAAACTTAAGAAGAACAATAAGTGTGCTGCTTTGCAAGCACACTTAATAAAGCATGCATGAGTAATCTAGTCGAATGAAAGTGATTGAATTATTTTTAAATTATTTAAATAGTACAACATAGAACATTATTGTGTGGCGGCTGGTTTTGATTTACCATAAAGTACAGGGGCCTTCAACCTTTTTCAGCTCAAGGAACCCTTGGCTGAGGCCATAAGGCCAAGGTCAAAATGTTACCAGCTTTCGTGAACATGAAACCGAATTCAAACAAACAAACACATCCATTCAATGATTTGGATTAGCAGTTTAGCACGCCGCCTTCTATGCAATGCTTCTACTGTATGTGGCAACAACAATCCATCAACAATCCTTTATGTTTTGTTAAATGCACATGCAGAGGAGAGGCAGCGGGCTCTTTACGAGAGAAAGCAGGGAGGGGCAAGGAAAGGCTGCTGCGTAAAAAGTTCAGCTCAATGAAAGTGATTGAATTATTTTTAAATTACTTAAATAGTACAAAATAGAACATTATTGTGTGACGGCCGGTTTTGATTTCGTGGCGGCCTGCCACAGATTAGTCAATGTATAGGAGACATTGATGTTTTATATTCCATCCCAGCATCCCCTAATACTGATTTACTGGTTTATTTGACAAATAATCTATATGGGCCTGCTCTCTAAGCACCGTATGTCTGTTTGTATCTCAGAATAAAGGAATGTCCACCACATGTTGCTCACATTTCTTTACCATTATACAGTACAGAGGCCTTTTTCAGCTCAAGGGACACTTGGCTGAGGCCATAAGGCCAAGGCCAAAATGTTACCAGCTTTCGTGAACATTAACCCTTTAGGCGCCAGAGTTTTTTTTTCGAAACGTTCGATTTTGACATCTTCATGTCAAAAGGCTATATCTTAAAAGTGATAAGAGATAGAGACTTTCTGTAAATTAGAGAAATATTAAGGATGACCCAAAGTTTATGTAGGGATTAAATGTTTATATCTAATTTGCATATTATGACGTTATATGGTGGCGGCCATCTTGGATTATAGAATTTTCATGAAAAGTTGCATGTTTGAATGATAAAATGCACCACTTCTTTCCCCCCAAAATGTCCCTCACCTTCTGTATGCTATATTGCACAATACTGAATGCTCAGGTAAATACTAAGTAGTAAACAAACTATGTAAATCATTACTAATAAATGGCAGAAACAAACAAAATGCATGTAGCGGTAGGTGCCTTTTGCTGTAGAGATTTTCCATTTACTACATACAGTAGGCACTCTGATTCCATGTATGGGGCACATATATATTATTCAGATGACACACAAACACAAGTAGACAAGACCTGTTTAGTTCAAAAGCTCACTTGCCACGGCAAGGCACAGATCAGGAGTGAGATGACGAGACAAGACAAGAGACAATGTTAGTATTTGTTTTCTTTTTGTTGATTTTTTTTTTTTTGTGTTTCTTAGCTGACAAAGACACACACATCACAAGGACATGAACACACAAAAAAGAACACATATATGTCCTAAATGGTCAGGGAAATAGATAATCAACAGTGTAAATCATTACTAATAAATGGCTGACAATTTTTTTTTTTTTTATGTAGCAGGCCTTTTGCTGTAGAGATAATGACTATCCATATCCATATCCTATCCATACAGGGCTGGCATTCCCATCATCTTGTGATAGACTATGCATGGCCTAATGGCTCTCCTGCCCCGTGTCACCACCTCTGTATCTCCTGTTGCGAGCAGCATGGCCAGATCTGCCTCAAGGCCAAGATCGAAAGTGGGAGAGAATTTGCGCCAGCTCGGACTAGGCCTACTGTCATTCTCATTGCGACTCCCCACACTGCCTCTACGTTCCCCCCTAACTGTCCTATGAGCACTTCGACCTCGTCTAACATACCCAGTGGCATTAGACAAAGGCTCCACCACGTTACTGTCGCCGCGATTGCGGAGAGGCACACGTTCAGAAGACAGAAGCTAGTGCTACATGGACATTAGGCTACCTCCAGCCTCGTTCGCCACACCACTAACACCCTGCTAACTTCCCGATGAACACCAACCCGTGAAACATTATTCCCACCAGTGACATTGGGCAAACGATTCAACGTTTGTGCTTGGTGTAAGCTAAACTATGGAGTAAACTCTCACTTTGTCCAGCTGCATCATTGCAAGGCAGGGACGCATCTGAAGCCTCACTCAACGAATCACCGTCAATCACTCTTCAGAATCAGGGTCCGCGAATAGAAGACCCAACACTTCATTTCGGGTAAACTTTTTTGATGCCATTAGACGATAATCTAATGCAAATACTCGCTGACGTTGACAATATCGCTCTGACAAAGTGGCTCACACGCACACTAGCTCGGTATTTCACGACTGATTCAATGCGCTGTAGCTAGAAGGTTTTGTTTAAAGCATGCCCTTTTTCGGACTCGGGGATGACGTATGACATGTCTGCCATCTAGTGGAGTGGAGGTCGAACGAAATATGACACCCTATTTGACTAAATCGGCCGTTTTATTTAGTACCGCATCTTGTCGACAAAAGTCGACCGTGGCGCCTAGAGATGATTGGATTAGCTTCAAAATGTAATGAACAGACAAACCATAATGTAGAGTAGCCTATGTAATCTAGTCTAATCTCATTGACGCATAACATGTGGCATAGCTTCATTCATTACCACATGTAAATCATGGCAATAAGAATAGCAGGTTACACGTTCAATATGCTGTGGGCAGTGTAGCTCAATTTGAGGGGGCGTCATTTCAATGACATTGCTTATGATTAAAAAGCAGAGGTGCAGAATCAATAAATAAAAATAAAACAAATCAAAAATAAAAGAAAGAAATACATTAGGCAGGAAAGTGGCAGTGCTGTCTTTGAAAAGTTTTTGTTTGGATAAAATTAGCGCACCAATCTAAGTTTTTCTTCGAAGTTGTTTCGTGCGCAGGTTCACCGTTGGTCATTGCTTATGGTTAAATAGCCTATGACTTATATTGGTTTAGCCAACTATGTGTCAGTCATTTCCATTACAAATCGGCCTAATACAATTTTAGATATTTAATCCCTAAAATGTATCACATGAGGCGGCTCTCCATCGATAAAAAAATCACTCGTATTACTCGCACATATGTTTTCGTGTCATTTTGACCACTGGACTAGCCTTCCTGCTTTCTGCAAAACACAATTGAAGGAATTGCAACAGTGGGCCATGAAGATGCTTGCTAGCTTCGGATACAATCTATTCTAGCCACGGGTAACGTGAAACGATGAGCTGCATAGTTTTCTAATGCATGGTGGAGTGCTACAGCATGACGGTCAATCTTGTAACGAATTTTATGACAAAGAGGCTTAACTGGAGACATTTGCGTGATGCATGCACTTGTAACAACGCTTATTACAGCCTATTAATAAACGCCTATTCAAATGGTCAAAACAATGCTCCAAGTGGGGGGACATCCTTCTCCCAAGTCCAATTCCCACATCAGGAGTTAACTCCTAATGACATTAATATGCATAGAAACATACTAAATAAACCATAACAATGATATCAATATTCACCGCTATACTGACAATCATACTTGGTATCAAATACATAGTGGAAACTAAGGACAAAAGTTTGTTGTCAGATAGCTAGCCGATACCCGGCTAAAAACAAAGTAAACGTAGTCCTATGCTAACATTCATTCCCTTACCTTGTTGGCAGTATAAACTCTTCATTGAAGTACAACTGGTAGGCCTACGTAATTAACAGGTTCACGGCTAACTTACTTTGTTCATCAACGCACATCTTCACAAACTGTATTCCCGTCGTAGACTACTGATATTGCAGTCTTGAACATCCACGATGCAAACTCATTACTCGAGAAATAAAACAATGTGCCTTCTCACGTTGATCCTCTGTGAATTGCAATACAACAGTGCCACCTAGTGTCTAAAAGTTAAACCTCTTTTTTCACTACAGCTGCCTACCCAGAATGCATTGCAAGTCTTTAATAACCACTGTCCGCTTTCTCATTTCCCCTCAGACCAACATGGCCTGGGACCCAGCAAAAAACTACACTCAAGTTCTGGTTCTTTAGACGTTTTAGTTGATTAAGCTCAGCTTTGGTTGTACTTTTTGCGTGACATTAAGCCTACTGGAAAGATTTTTAATTGCAATTTAATTGAATGCAATTTACTTTTACGATTTACGATTTACATCCACATACATTATTCTACTTATTGTATAAGATAACTGCTAATACACTGCACATATTTATATTTAATTCATATTACTCTAAACCACCTTCTGTAAATCAACTGTATACTACTGTCTACAATGCACTATATTTCTTGACCTGTCTCTGTATATTTCATCACCTTTCTATACTTTGCATCACATTGCATGCATACTGTAGCTACATGAATCACAGCTAAGATCCTTGGAGGCCAATCGTTCTAAATGGATGGTTGCTATGGCCAAAGGCCAGTTATCTCTGCCGTTGTCAAGCGGGCATACCCTAACTTTATCTTATTTTAAACATCTCTATTTTACTTAGCCTACTTCCATACAGTGACTCCTATTAAGAAGTGGCCACTTCATTCGCGCTTAACGTGATTCACGCAGCAACATTATTAAATTAATCTGTCACTATGCCTATGCCAACGTTTGCAAAGAGGAGAATCTTTTAATTTGATTCACAATGAAACGTTACATTTAATGTACATGTAAACAATGAGTAGGCTAGTTTTGGTTGTTGTTGGTGGTGTTACTGTATCCCTTAGTTTTATGCCTACAATGCAAAATTGTTCCCTCGTGATTGTTAGACGCATTTCAAAACATCGCGACGTGAAATGCCACCACAAAACATTGTTTGTGAATCGGTCTTATTAGGAGTCCTCGCTTAAGCTGTCACAGACTCAGGCGCTACTTTTAGGGCTAAAATGCTTCCTGAATTATTCTTAGTAAAAAAAAAATAGGAGTCCTAAAGTTACAAGTGACGAAGTTACGAGTACAAGCATCTCATATCAAATGACCATGGCATTACGCTAAGCAACATAAATCCCATAATGTTACAGCAACATCTCCTCCCTATGACATAGCTAGCTAGCTTCTAGCCACACAAGAAATTAATGATGTTAAATCTCCGCTTAGCATTCTAATAACAGAAGGGGCACATTTATGTGGACCACTACAACATGACTCATTATGTCTGTAACTCTATAAAACACTTACTTTCATAAAGGAAGCACACCATCCAGCACATACACATGGAAACCGATATTTTAGGTACTTGGCCACGAACTCAAAACGTGTCTCTCTGAAGCTCTGTTCTAGAATCTTTGCTCTGAACACTGAGTTGCTAGGCAACATCATTAATAAACGAAATGAGAATCTTTTCAAGGTATTACAAGTGTACGTGTGATTACGAATGGATGTGTGTGGTTTGCAATTAGAATAAACAAGAAATAACATTTCCAATAATTTCCCATGATAAATTACATAATATTTGCACCTTCCTTACTTGTGAAGCTCACACCGTATTTCAAGTACACTAGTGAAATGTAATACAACGTTGCCACCTAGTGTTCAGATGTAGGCTATAGAGCTGGTAAGTCCTGCCCTTTCCGCTGGACCTCTAGATTGAAAAATCGTCAATGCAAGTGAATGTGAGAAAATAATTATTTTCTGGTCCCGTTTGATTTGTGCCATGAATGTGAACATATGTCGTCTGTGAATTTTTAATACCAAAGTTGTGACCTGGGTCAGTGACATCCTTTTCAATTTCCACACTACACCGGTTCCGGCCGGACGTTCTAGAGTTGGACCGGTGGCGATATCTCAAAAGGTCTAGGAGCAGGAGCTGACGAAAAATTGGGCTAACAGGAATAACTAGAATTGCGGTTCCGAGGAACTGCAAGAGTGGGTTTGATCAGGGGCATGGAACTCGGCCTCATCCAAGGATTCCAACGGTACCTCATTTATGAAAATCGGACATACGGGTCAAAAGTTACATGCACACACCTTCATATACACAGACAGCCCAGCCCAGCCCATTAGACAGTGCCAGATGGTTTAGAAGTCTGCCAGGTGCAAGCTTAAACAATTAGAGCTGTGATGTCACAATCAGAATTAGAATTAATTTCAATGGGGCCGAAAAACGCAGAAAAACAGGAATAACGCGAAAACGACAAGGACCAGCCACACGAAAGTAACAAGCTCCCTACACCGGTTCGGGCCTGAATTTTTGGAGTTTGAACCGCGTCGATAGCTCAAACAGTCTAGGAGCAGTAGTCGGTACAAAAAGTGGGTGAAAAAGAAGATATAATAAGTAAACTTAAGAAGAACAATAGTGGTCTTGCTGGATCAAACCCACTAATAATAAGAAAACTTAAGAAGAACAATAGGTGTGCTGCTTTGCAAGCACACTTAATAATAGTGTGGGCCTAACAATAATAGGCTAGCTTAGGGCTATCTATTTATCTATGCAAGGTGGTGTAGTAGGGGTGGCGCCAGGAAGGGGTGGGGTAGAACTCCTGACATACATTTATATAGATGTTAGAGACGGACGCCATACCTTCAATGATGTGCTTCCTGGACAGACCCCTCTCGGTCTCTGCTCTGTGAAAGGCCAAGAAACATGATCAAACACACACGCACACACCAAATGACTCTGGAAAATCTTACCATCAGCCTCACAAACACACAGACACTCAAAACACTCGATAATACACAGTCTCTCTCTCTCTCTTAAACACACACTTTCAGACCGTCATGTTTTCAGAATGAAACAAACATACTGATAAATGTGATAATAAAAACACTTACTGCCCTCCCCAGTAGATTTTTGTTGTCACTACAAAACTGGAACGCCTTTGCGACGGAGCCGTAAAGAGAGAGAGAGAGAAGAGTATATGTTACATGTTACAGATCAATGTTATTGTTGGAGTACATTGTGCTGAATATAATAATGGGAATATAATTGTGGGAATATGGTTGTAAATCGACTGCATTATATATATACACACACACACAGTATAATGTATAATATATATATTATATACATAGGTAGACAGACAGATGACAAATTGCTAATTTTCTTATTTCATTTATTGCTATAGGAGTTCATCCAACTTGGTTATGGCCCAGCAGGAAAGGCTGTGTGTGTGTGTGTGTGTGTGTGTGTGTGTGTGTGTGTGTGTGTGTGTGTGTGTGTGTGTGTGTGTACAAGCCCAGGATGAAAAGAAAAATACCGTCAGGAATTATTTTGGGCACAGCTCATTCAGAGTCCACTTAAACCATTAACATACAAATCTATAAATACACAAGACAGAAATAAACAGCACACACACACACACACACACACACACAAAGAGAAGTTCAGGCTTCACATGAACACAAACCTCCATCCTTTCTTCTTAATGATATTTCCGAGTGTGATTTCAGCTCTGGTAGCGGGGAAAAAGATAAAAGAGAGCATTTTGAAGCTTTTAGCAAAAGTAAAACTGTTGGGATGTGAAGTGAATAAAGACAGCCAGAAAGAGAGAGAGAAAGGGGGAGAGGAGAGACACTGACCTTCCAGATGCATATACCTCTGCAGTGTCAAACAGGTTCACACCATGTTCATAAGCAGTAGTTACAAGGTTCTCAGCCATCTGCAGCAACACACACACACACACACACACACACACACACAGACACAGACACACACACACACTTAATATGATGTATAGACCCTCATTATGATAAAGTAACAAACACACTGATTCACTGAACATGGAAGAAACTTACCTCATCAGATATCTGAGAGCCAAAGGTCACCCAGGTACCTACAACATGCACACACACACACACACACACACACACACACACACACACAGTATTTGTTATTAAATAAGTTGTGTTTTGTGTGTTTTGTGTGTGTGTGTGTGTGTGTGTGTGTGTGTGTGTGTGTGTGTGTGTGTGTGTATCTTACCTAAGCCCAGACAGGATACTCTCAACCCGGACTTCCCCAGGTTCCTGGAATTAAAAGAAGATGTCTTAACCAGTAAAAGTGAATTCACAACAGAAGTCATTCATTTTCTGTAGTTGATACAGTCCATGAACCAATGTCCACTACAGCCCATGTCATGTTCTGATATGTCTGTTATACCTTGTTTCCACGTGATAGGTCGATTGGGGACCTCATTCTGTGATTCTGGTGAATGGTGTTTTTGCAGTTCCTTAAACACCTTTTTACAGCATGGAACTGCACTTAGAATTAGGAGAGCCTCATGTCATCCAAGGGTTACTCCAGGTACCTTGTCTGTTTAGGGAGTTCCTTGAGGAACTTAACTCATATGGGAGAGATCGCTCTTACAAATAGGAGAGCCTCGAGTCACCCCAGGGCTACTTCAGGAACCTTGCCTGTTTAGGGGTTCCTTAAGGAACTTCACTCATGGGAGAGATGGGCAGGCATAAGCGATGTTTAAACTGCCTTGACAGTTGGACCAGTGCCAACCAGCTTTCAAGGAACTCAACAGGTGGGTAAATGCTTAACATTTTTAAAAGGAAATTATATTTGTTAATTAATTATAAGCCCATTGAAATGTCAATAATGGGCTTTCTAAGCACCTGCCTTATACATAATTTAAACATTAAAGTTAGCTGCTGAACAAGTGTACAAAGTCCCTCTAGATGGACTTGATAGTAGTACGTGTTGGCAACAATACCTCAAGCAGCATCACACTGAGCACAGGGGCCCCCCAAGGCTGCGTGCTCAGTCCGCTGCTCTTCACCCTGCTGACGCATGACTGCACTGCAACCTACAGCAACAATCACATAGTGAAATTTGCTGACGACACAACTCTGGTGGGTCTCATCACCAAGGGACCACGAGACTCAATACAGGTTGGAGGTCGACCATCTGACCACGTGGTGCAGGGACAACAACCTCCTGCTGAACGTCAGCAAGACCAAAGAGATTGTTGTTGACTTCCGGAGAGGTCACACCCAACACCTGCCACTGACCATCGACGGTGCTGTGGTGGAGAGAGCGAGCAGCACCAAATTCCTGGGGGTGCACATAAGTGAAGACCTCTCCTGGACCACCAACACTGCATCACTGGCTTAAGAGAGCTCAGCGCCGCCTGTACTTCCCAATGAAACTCAGGCGCAGCAAGTGCTCCACCAGCCATCATGACCACATTCTACCGAGGCACCATTGAGAGCATCCTCTCCAGCTGTATCGCTGTGTGGGGCGGAAGCTGCACTGAATACAACAGGAAAGCCCTGCAGCATAGTGAACACAGCTGGAAGGATTATTGGTGCTTCACTCCCTCCCTGAAGGACATTTACACCACCCACCTCACCGCCAAGGCGACCAAAATTGTGAGTGATGCAAGTCACCCCGCCACAATCTGTTTGATCTACTGCCCTCTGGGAAGAGGTACAGAAGCCTGCGCTCCCAAGACTACCAGACTCACCAACAGCTTCATACACCAAGCTGTAAGGATGCTGAACTCTCTCCCTCCTCTCCCCCCTCCACCCTCAGCTACATAACATCCTGGACATTGGACCCACAATGGTCAGCCTGCACTACTCCCACTTGCACACTTGCACACTTTACAACTTGGTGTTGTAAAGTGTCCTGAAAACACAACACTTCTGCTGCTCTTACATAACTTGCACCACTATGCCACTTTCTTTCTTACTTAGGTCAAACAGAACTACCCAAGCCTTTTATTGGCCTGACTTTGCACTAGTATTTTATTGACTGTCTATGCACAATTTCAACCAATTTTTGCTGCTCTTATTTTTTCATTATTATATGTGCCCTCTTATTTACTTACTTTTTTGTTTACTTGAATGTTATGTTTGTCTGTGGACCTAAATTGGTAAAATATGTCTTGTCTTCACCGTGGGATAGTGAGAAACGTAATTTCGATCTCTTTGTATGTCTGGAACATGTGAAGAAATTGACAATAAAGCTGACTTTGACTTTGACTTTGACTTTGACTTGATGCAGTTGCAGGTGTTGCTGCAGGTTCAGAAGATGGTCTACCACGTCTTTTCTGATAACACTGAGTCCTGCCTGCTTAACATGATTTCTAGTAGTGAATCTTAGCATGCTGCAGATGCTCACTGTTACTAGTGGATTTGTAGCAGTTCCTGTGCCAAACTGCTTTGTTCTGTTGTAATATAACTGCACTGTAACGTTTAAATTTGGCATATATCTCTAGTGATGGGTCATTCACCAGTCCACACATATCTGCCATACATAGCCCAAAATCTGTTTCTTTTGCTGTAGAGAATATGTGTGCCATCACCTGACTAACAGAAAGACACACCTCAGAATATACCTAACTAGACTGTGCCACCATGAACTATGAAAATGTGCTTGCTCAAATGTAGAAGGCTAAGGTCACTAATATTACCAACCGTGAAGAACAGAGCACTATGTGCTTCAGGTTATTCGATATTCTAAATCTGCCAGCTATCAACAGCCTGCCAGCTATCAACAGCCAACTGTCACTGCTAGTGTCTCTCTTTCTCTTTCTCTCTTTTACACACACACACACTCACCTGTCTGTTTGTCTGATCCTTTTACCCTTTCTTTTCTTCACACTTAGATAGGCTACGGAAGGCCTTACAGACTTCCGCTGGTACTAGCTATGTAAAAGTCTATCTCTGCACTTTGTGCTCTGAATGGGTGTAGATAAAAACTGGCAGAGCAGGCTACTGTAGGCTTACACTCAAGCACACTAATAGGCATGAATTGATAGTATTGATATTGAAGTATTATTTTTTTTAAGTGGACAATTTTGAGCCTTTTAGGCACAATTTCTTGTTAAAGAGATCAATCATCAGCCTACAAATGTTTTATAATGTTGTATTGTTTATGTGGTGCACACTACCTTGTATCTTTGCTTTTTGGCACCAAACCCTATGCTATAATACCAGCAAT
The DNA here is from genome assembly GCF_017589495.1 of Alosa alosa. Taxonomy (NCBI): domain Eukaryota; kingdom Metazoa; phylum Chordata; class Actinopteri; order Clupeiformes; family Clupeidae; genus Alosa; species Alosa alosa. The sequence continues at coordinate 140,974 of NC_063212.1, forward strand.
GTGAGGTTTATGAACAAAACACCAAATTTGACCTTTTCTGAATTTGACCTTTGATTTGGATCCTTGTGGAGACATTTTTTTTACTCTTAAGAACCCCTAGAACAAAGATATAATACTCTCCAAAAATTAACATGCGAATCCCACAAGCCCCCCAATTAGACACATAGTCCCCCCTACTAAAAGCCCAGAAGATGGTTGAGTATAAATTACAGTCAGAGTCCAATAGCAAAGGAAACCTCAGAGGTTGGCAAAATTACCTTTCTTTGAAAAAGCTGAAAATCACCAACTCAGAATGATGGGTAAATTATACATTTTCTGAGTCCTTAGAGTCGTGCCAGTATTGCAGTGTTTGCGTTTTGTATGTCTGATGCTCCCTGATGCCACAAAATTAAAAGAATAAAGATGATTTAGGCGGAAATGGCAGGAACATTTGTGTGATTAAAAGTTTGAAGAGCTCCTGGGTTGGCTGTATTTGTCCAAAGTGTTCACAAAAGGACTTGAATGAAAGCTTATTGTCCTCTTTTAAATGACACCAAACATAATAAAATCAAATATTCAAATATGTCTTTAACGAAGGAAAATAGCAAGATAGGCTCCTGCGTCAAAAATGTGTTTTTTCAATGGGGGAGGGTAACTTTAACAGCTGATAACACTAATTTAGCTGTGACTCCAGGAGGGTTATCATACAAAAATGTTAACTACAGACATGTATCTTTTCAAAAAGTATAAGCAACCTTTGCCACCTGAGTGGTACCGACATTTTATCTGGCCCATGGACTAATTGGCACTGTCTGGTTACTTCCGGTTTCTGGACTTGTTGCAGTCCCTTAGATTCCACTTGAGGGCGCTTGCAGGCGAGCGCAGAATGCATGGAGGTCTATGGAGCTTTACCCCTCAATATCCATATAATATTACTAATTTTTGAGTAGTAATTTAAATGTTGCATTTGATAGGAGAGGCAAAGAAAATACACACTGACTTCACTGTTTTTTAAAGTCACAAGTTTTCTTAAAAGCCTTTCAAATATGTCAATGGCGTCATTCATTAGCACAATGCTAGCGTGTTATGGGCAACAACGACCCAACCTGTAAGAAATGAAAAGGACATAAGTACTCGTTCATTCAACTTTAGATCTAAAATCTATATTGAACTTCCATAAACTACAATAAAATCTATGATTCTTCCACGACAAGCAGGTGAGAGAGATAAATTTAGCCGTCTAGCTCCATAGACCCCCATTCAACCTGCGCTCGCCCGTGATCACTCCCAGTGGAATTCTAATGGAACTGCAACTAATTTCGATGATGCAAAATTTTAGAATGTTGTCTATAGATGAACTGAATCTATGGATTTCCTCAGATAAACTCATCACGAACTGCTACATTCTGGTGATCAGTGAGACATGGCTACACTCACTAGTCCCAGACGCTACCAGCGAGCTAACAAGCCGTACGTTATTTCGCTGGGACAGAAATACAAACTCTGGTAAGAGGAAAAGAGGGGGGTTATGTATAATAATACATTTACCTCCACAATAGCTGGTGCATCAACTGATGTTGATGTTGTGTTTGTCATGTCATATTGTGTTTTGGCCTGATGCGCCACCCTCTACCTATCTACTAATCACAAAGTCAGTAGTGCATCCAGGTTGGCAACCTCGAGTCGGGGGGGGGCGTGTATTACCGCTCTACAGTAATTTTAAAGTGGTTGCAGTACCAGTTTTGGCCACAATCTTACATATGGTTCCTTTAAACTGGTCCTCCCCACACTGCATGAAAAGTGTGATTTTCGTCAGTATGCGGCACTGTAGATTGTCGTGGAAGTTCAGGTTAACGGCTGTTCATGGCAATTTGCAGGCAACGCCGAAAACTGCCATGAATTGTCAGAAATTGACGTGGGCCTTGCTTGGCAGTTGTCCCCCCATGACCCCCCTCCTCCTAATTCTTGGGGAGGCTTTAACATGTAAATGAAAATGCCGTGAGCTATACAAATGCATATCAGGGATGCAGGGGGAGTTTTACCCCAGGTGACATTTTTCTAAAAGGTAAGAAAATCTCTCGTACAAATAGATCAGGCTCAGTATAGCCTAATTATAGACTCTTACATTTTAGCTTGAATTGATTTATTTAATGAAAATATGCTAGATTACTGTGTATGCCATTAGCAATGGCAAATGTTATGTAAAAAAGTAAGTAACGAGTAAGAATGAACAGGTATGATAAGGGATCAGATTCCAAAAATAATTCAGTGGAAATGCATGGATTCCAGTTTCTTCCAGTAGCAGCAACTAGTTCATTCTTACTCGTTGCTCGAGCTTATCGTGACTAAATTCAAGATGGCTGCAAACGCTAAACTTCGTGAAGATACTGTCTGTATAAATCGTCTTGTAAGTAAACTACCAGTGCTTTTTCAAAGTTCTCAATGTCTCGTTTTAAATGTCAGGGCCCTCAGAAGTCTACCAATGAAGTGTGGAGATACATTGAGCCTCGTGAAATAGGTGTAAAACAGTGATTTATTTGCATGGCTAGCCCGATGCGAAGCACCACTATTGAAAAAGCTGTTGGTAGCATCGGCTAACTAGCGCTCCAGATTTTGGAGTGCAGGGGACAAGCCGAGATGGGCTATGAGACATACGTTCACACTCGGTATCATGTTTCAATACACTTTAGGTCAATATCACACCGGAATTCTCCTTTAATCGACATACTGCCGATATGAATGAGCGGTTCACTCAACTGCAGAATTCGGTAAACTCCAGGTTGCTGTCCATAGAGGACAAGTTGGCTGCTCTGGAGTCGAACAACTGTGCGGGAGAGACTAACTCCAAGAACAATCCCAAGTTTGCGGTAAGAATATGTTCGATGACGCTAGCTAAGCTAAAAGTAGCCTAGCCTAAAACCAAAGCTATGAGTAGCCTAGTAGCCTTTATCGATCTACAGGATGTTGATAAAGACGACATTGTGTGTAAGTGAATTTTTTACTGTTTCTCCTTCCTTGTTTAATGTTACTGTGACTTGCGTTTGATTTTTATTCATACCACTCTCATTTAATTGTTTTCCAGCCGCCTGTAAGACGTACTACGAGATGGTACTCAGGAGCTTTAGGTATAGAAGCTACCCAGCCAGAAAACTCATTGCGGGCAGATGCTGCGAAGAGTTCAGCTCGGAGTTGAGCGAGAAGAAAGAGGGTAAGACTTTATTTGGTGACTATTTTTCAGGTGCATTGATAGATGTGTTGTGTCCATACGCAGTGCATCGCACAGTACTGATTGTCTTTATTAATTGTTTTTACAGCTGCTGGAATCGAGACCGAGTGTGCTAGCACTCACTGAACTCACTGGCCAACAAGACTGACGAACTGGCTGCCCTGGTAAGAAATCAGAAACTGTACAGGGATTGTAGTTTGCTGTGCTTTACGGAGACGTGGCTAACAAGCCATATCCCCCCAGCTAACGTTGAGCTGCCCGGCCCGGTGTAGCTCGTTTGGACAGAGACAGTAAACTTTCTGGCAAAAAGAAGGGAGGTGGACTGGTGCTATACATAAACAATAGATGGTGCAATCCCGGACATGTTACAGTGAAGGAGACTGTATGCTGTAAGGATGTGGAGTTACTAGCGGTCAGTCTACGACCATACTACATACCGAGGGAGTTCTCGCCATTGTTGTTTGTGTCTACATTCCGCCTCAAGCCCTCCCGGACACAGCGTGTGACGTCATTCACTCTACAGTCGCTAGGCTCCAAACTCAGCACAGTGATGCCTTCTTTGCGATCTCTGGTGACTTCAACCACATTACACTGGATTCCACCCTCACAAACTTTTACCAGTTTGTTGACTGCCCAACTAGGAAAAACAGGACAATAGATCTCATGTATGCAAACGTGAGGGATGCTTACAGTGCCACCCCCCTTCCCCCACTGGGGAAGTCGGACCATAACCTCATTCATTTGCAGCCAATGTACAAGCCAAAAGTTCAGAGGCTACCAGTTGCCACGCGCACCTTCAGGAAGTGGACACCGGAAGCGGATGAGGCTTTGAGAGACTGCTTTGAGTGCACTGACTGGAGTGTGCTACTGAATGGAGAGGACTTAGGACTTAGGAGGTCACACATTGCACTACTGACTATCTGAACTTCTGTATGGACATTGTTGTTCCCACAAGGACTGTACACTGCTATCCAAATAACAAGCCTTGGATAACCAGTAATGTCAAGACCCTTCTCAATAGGAAAAAGATGGCGTTTAAGGAGGGGGACATGGCAGAGCTGAGGCGAGTACAGGGGGAACTCAAGATTAAGCTGAAAGAGGCTAAGGAGGACTACAGAAGGAAGATGGAACAGAAGCTGCAAGATAACAACATGAAGGAGGTGTGGGACTGTATGAAATCTATCACTGGCCTTAAGAAGAGCAGCAGCTCTGTGGAGGGAGACCTGGACAGGGCGAACCAGCTGAACCACTTTTACAACAGGTTCGACTGCCCATCCCCCAGCCCCCACCCCACCTCATTACCAGGGCAACACTCACCCCCACCATCACTGGATATTGCACCCCTCCCCCACATGGCGACCACGAACAAAGAGGTGACAACAACCTCAGTCAACAGCTATAAGACACACAGACCTCAGATGCTGCCCCCCCCCCCCCCCCATCAGTCCATCATCACTGCTGATCAGGCTATTGCACCTCTCCCCCACATGGTGACCACGAGCAATGCGGCAACAATGGCTTCAGCCAATGGCCATCAGTCTCTAGCCACACGACAACCCTCACAGAAGCACCCTTCCTCCTCCTCACCCTCCACTCCCCTCATCCCCCCCATCATTTCAGCGGACCAAGTCACGTTATCTTTTAAAAAAACTCCATCCTCGTAAGGCAGCCGGGCCTGACAGACTGTGTCCAAGGTTGCTCAAGGCCTGTGCTGCTGAACTGGGGGAGCCACTGAAGCACATCTTCAACTGGAGTCTACGTCTCGGACAAGTTCCAACACTGTGGAAGACATCATGTCTCACCCCCGTTCCCAAGAAACCACACCCCAGCGAGCTTAATGACTTCAGGCCTGTCGCTCTAACATCACATGTGATGAAAACAATGGAGCAGCTGGTCTTAGGTATGCTCAGACCCCAGGTACGCCATGCACTAGACCCGTTACAGTTTGCATACCAGGAGAAAGTGGGCGTGGACGATGCCATCACTTATCTTCTACACAGGACACATGCTCACCTAGACAAGGGGAAAAGTGCTGTGAGAATCATGTTCTTTGATTTCTCAAGTGCTTTTAACACCATTCAATCCCTCAGACTGGGAGACAAGCTCTTGCAGATGGGTGTGGACGCTCACCTGGTAACCTGGATTACAGATTACCTGACCGAGCGACCACAGTTCGTCAGACTGAAGAACTGCCTCTCTGACTCTGTTCACCCTGTACACATCTGACTTCTGCTACAACACCGAGTCATGCCACATGCAGAAGTTTTCTGATGATACTGCAATTGTGGGGTGTATCAGGGACGAGCAAGAGGAGGAGTACAGGAGCCTGGTGGAGGACTTTGTGCAGTGGTGCAAACTCAATCACCTTCAACTAAACACTTCAAAGACCAAGGAGATGGTGGTGGATTTCCGAAGGTCTAAGCCCGCTCTGCTACCAGTCTCCATTGATGGGGTCAATGTGGAGGTGGTAAGCACCTACAAGTATCTGGGTCTCCACCTGGACAATAAACTGGACTGGTCAGCCAACACTGATGCACTCTAAAAGAAAGGACAGAGCAGGCTGTACTTCCTGAGGAGGCTGCGGTCCTTCAATGTGTGCAGCAAGCTCCTCAGGATGTTCTATCAGTCTGTTGTGGCCAGCGCCCTCTTCTATGCAGCGGTATGCTGGGGAGGAAGCACAAAGAAGAAGGATGCTGGGCGACTTGACAGGCTGGTAAGGAAGGCTGGCTCTGTAGTGGGAGCTGAACTGGAGTGCATCACTTCAATATCTGACAAAAGGACCCTAAACAAACTGATCAACATCTTGGACAGTGAATGTCATCCGCTCCACAGCACTATTGTTAAGAAGAAGAGCCTGATCAGCTGGAGACTTCGCTCACTGCCTTGCACAACTGACAGACTGGGGAAGTCATTTGTCCCCAGGGCCATTGAACTGTTCAATGCCTCACTTAAGGGAAGATGAGAGATAGACTTCTCTGCATAGTCTGTCTGCCTCTTCACCCCCTCTTCACCCCCTCCGCACTATCACCATGACAACTATCACCATTGCACTACCACCATGACACTCATTCACACAGAGCACCTTAGAGCACCTTACCATACCTTACTATGCACAGAGAATCACAGGCTCAGTCCCTGCCTCAGTCATTGCATGCGCCTCTGATTGATTAATCACCACTATGTGGATACTGTTTTTAGAATTGATTTAGATTAAGTGTTAGTATAATTTGTATTTTAGTATATTTAGCATATTCTTTATCTTCTACTGTCCTTATTGCTAAGTTGTGTTTTTATATTATATACTTTAACTACTCTTTCTGCTGTTAAAGAATGTGTTTGTGTTGTCTGTATGCTGCTGAGACCTTGAATTTCCCCTGGGGATCAATAAAGTATCTATCTATGAATCCCCAGGGGAAATTCAAGGTCTCAGTAGCATACAGACAACATACACACATTCACTAACAGCAGAAAAAGTAATTAAAAGTATATAATACTCGCTCTGCACCAGCGCAGGCCACAGCTCGCCCCAAAGCCCCCACGTCATACAGAAGAAGAGAAATGGGTAGAGTAAACAAATTGACCACTGAACCAGACAGTCTGATGGTAGATACTTTTTACTGTGACACAATACTCACTCCCACACAGAAGGGGGAAATCTTCGCCACGCTCGAAATGAAGAATGGAAATGGACAACTGAAGGTTAAAGTGGACACTGGTGCCAAATGTAATGTGCTGCCCAGAAAAATGCTGCATGCAGTTGACCACACAGTGCATGTGGATCCAAATGAAAAGGTCAACCTAATGGCTGCTTGGATGTCTGTGCCATCACAGTGGCACTTCTCCAGCAGGTGCTTAGCGGATCTCACTGCACGCTCAGCAAGACCATTAGATTGTGGGTAATAAGGACTGCTGCGGATGTGTCTAAAGTCCCATGCTTGTGAGAAGTCTGCAAAGTCCCTTCCAGTGAACTGGGTCCCATTGTCAGTCATGAGGGTGTGGGGCACACCATGTGTTGCAAAGTGTCGCTTCAGCTTTGCAATGACCGTGTTGCTGGTCATGTTGGGGAGGTAGTCCAGCTCGAACCACCCTGAGTAGGAGTCCACCAGGACTAGATGCATTTTGGCACGCCACTCGAATATATCAGCTGCAGTAAATGACCATGGCAGTTCAGGGATGTCATGGAGTGTGTGGTGTGCTGTCAAAGCGTTGCATGCAGCACAACGAGACTCCTCTCTTTCGATATCTGTGTACATTGAGGTCCAGTACATAGTCTCTCGAGCTCTGCGTTTGGTGGCTTCAATCCCGGGATGGCCCTGGTGTAGCTGGCCAACATAAAACTTTTGCAGTGCTGCAGGTATTACTAACCTTTGCCCACGTAGGAGCAATCCATCCTCCAACGTCAACTCTTCCTTCATGGAGAAGAATGGTCGCAACTGTTGTGGCAGCTCCTTGGAGGTGCTGGGCCAGCCTTGCAAAATGACTTCAGAGAGCTGTTGGCAGGTGATGTCACTCTTCACTGCATTTCGTAATTCATCTGTACGACGTGAGGAGAGAACCTGGACAGTCATCACTTCTAGTAAGTCATCAGTAAGTGGAGGCTCAGACTCAGGTAAGTGTGCACGCGACAACGCGTCTGCAACAAACAGGTCCTTGCCACGCTTATACATCACATCCAAGTTGTAACGTTGCAACTTTAGCATCATACCCTGCAGGCGTGGTGATGCGGTGTGCAGTGGTTTCCTCAGGATAGTTATAGATGGACGGCCATAGATGAAATCATGAAATGTTTTAGCTGCGAACACCAGTGCTAACATTTCTTTGTCAATCTGAGCATACCTGGACTGGAGTTGGTGTGAGGGCACGTGACGCGAATGCCACAGGCCTCCCATGTTGGAGGCACACCGCCCCAAGACCGTGTTGGGAGGCGTCTGCTGATATGACCACTGGCTTTGATGTGTCAAAAAACTGCAACACAGGAGGATTAGTCAGTGCCTGCTTCAGTTTGCTGAACGCCACATCATGGGCATGCCAGTGCCACTCCACGTCGTGATGTATCAGCTGTCTCAGGGGGCCAGTCATGTCACTGTACTGGGGAATGAATTTGGATAGATAGTTTGCCATGCCCAGAAACTGTTGTAGGGCCTGTTTGTCCTGTGGCTTCTCCATCTCACAGACAGCTTTGATCATTTCAGGATCTTGCTTAACGCCATCAGCGGTTAACAGGTGGCCTACATAGTGTACACAGTTGACCCTGAATTTGCACTTGTCAGGATTGAGCTTTAGGTTGACAGGCAATTTACCTATGACATTGGTGTCAAAAAGTACTCCAGTATTTCTGGAGCCTCTTATTGCAGCATGTGGACGTCAGGTCCAAGATGTATGAGACCAATAGCAATACTGTCTTGTAGTCCCAGTATAGGTTTTACATCCCTATTGACCACATGAAACTTGAACTGTCCCTGTGTACAATGCAGTGTTACAGTGCCATCAGTTTTTATTGACTCACCTCCATAAGCCACTAGGTTGACCTTTTCATTTGGATCCACATGCACTGTGTGGTCAACTGCATGCAGCATTTTTCTGGGCAGCACATTACATTTGGCACCAGTGTCCACTTTTACCTTCAGTTGTCCATTTCCATTCTTCATTTCGAGCGTGGCGAAGATTTCCCCCTTCTGTGCGGGAGTGAGTATTGTGTCACAGTAAAAAGTATCTACCATCTGACGGTCTGGTTCAGTGGTCAATTCGTTTACTCTACCCATTTCTCTTCTTCTATGTGACGTGGGGGCTTTGGGTCGAGTTGTGGCCTGCGCTGGTGCAGAGCGACAACACCTAGCAAAGTGATTAAGTTTTCCACAGTTATTGCATATCTTATTGAGAGCAAAGCATTTGCTGCGGTCAGGTGAGTGTTGGCCATTACAATTGCCACAGCGAGCCTTCTGAATTGAGCACACTTCAGCTTCCTTATGAAGTTTCTTAGAACTTTTCTCCGACTGTTCATGGGAGCATGCTAATGCTAACTGCCAGTTCAAGGGTGAGATTCTTTTCACGTAATAGTTGTTTGCGGAGGGTGTCGCTCTGTATCCAACAGACGATACGGTCCCTGATCAATTCATCACGGAGCGCGCCAAAATCGCATTTCTTCGCCAGTATTTTCAAAGTGGAGACATAAGCCTGAATAGACTCACCGGTTCCCTGACTAGCGGTGTTAAAAGCATGTCTGTCCATAATGACGTTTTTCGCTGGCAAACATAATTCAGCAAACTTTACCAGTAGAGTCTCTGGTTTTTCGTGGCTTTCCCCCTCTCCATAAACAAAGGATTCCGACTTTTCAACAGCCTCTGGGCCGGCTAAGTTCAGTAGCGTGTAGGCTTGAACTTTCTTAGATTTATCCGACAGTCCTGCGTTGCAGTAGATTATCCATTCCTTCTCAAATTTCCGCCAGTTGTCGGCAACTTTGTCATCAAAAACTAGTGGATCGATACAACGGAGTCCTTAACCCTTACAAGCTCGACCATTCTAATTTCGTTAAAATTTTAACGATGACCAATCATCTAATATCTCAGCTGTCCAATGACTGATTTTATTTCTGAAATCTTCCCCGTAATGCTGACAACATAAGCCTCAATTTGATATGATTGGTTCAGGGGTTTATAGCGCGAAATGTTTTGGATACTTCAAGATGAGTCGTGAAAAAAACTTTTCACTTCAGTTGTACATTTTGACATGGACCGCCAGATGCCACCTGCACTTCGTTGGAGTATACCTCGACTGGAAACCACACAGCTGGATAAACTGAGGTAATATATGTTTTTACATCGTTTCTAGTTATGGTTAGTCTTAATTTGTAGTCATAAAATCATGTTATTTGACAGTAATATGCTTTCTCATCAGCGTCAACATTATGGCATAGCGGGGACTAAGTGCATCGTCATGTAACTTTAGCTAGCTGCATTACTCTGAACTGCTTGCAGTATTCTCGTTTGCTTTTGATATCAGTTATTTTCTTTTGACAATTTCATTTAAAAACCTGTTAGTATATAACCTGTAAGTAAGTTTGTTTTCTAGAACCAATGTGCTTGTTAGGTAAGCATTATATTGGCAAGTCAGTATAGCATACCAAAGCTGAATAAATCAATGGAAAGCGTTTCTAAGTTGCGTTCTCTTACATGAAATAAGTTGAGCCGATATTTTACTCCTCTCAATATGTAGTTGTAGAAAACAAGATGTGAAATCACGGATTCTGTCAGAAATGTAGTGCTAATTAACTTATTGCCTCTCCTCGGGTTGTTACCACGCTAGGCAGTTTGTAGTGAACTGTTTTACCTTGCTAATTTCTAAATGACAAACATCAGATGTGCTTGTCTCAACATTTTCTAAGATGGCATGACTTATATTCTACTCTTCTCAATATGTAGTTATAGAAAACATAATGTGAAATCACATATTATGTCAGAAATGTCATTATTGCATTTCAGCAGTTAGTTACTAGGTGAAATGTAATCTGTCTTTATCTTAATGCCAGCCAGGCAATCAGATTTAGGGTAGCTAAACCCATGTGTAATAAAATGACTTTTCATACTTCTAAATATTTTTGAGTTACTCAGAATGCTTCAATAGTCACACATCTGTAGTTTTGTGATTTTAGTTTTTTAAACTAGAAAAGCATTTCCTGAAGGAAATAGAGTGCATGCAAAGTTGTTGCTGAGTTGGTTGCTAGGGTAATTATAGTGGTTGCTATGCTATAAAGTGGTTGCTAGGCTGTTGCTAGGGTAATTATAGTGGTTGCTATGCTATAAAAGTGGTTGCTAGGTGGTTGCTAGATTGTTGCTAGGGTACTTAAGGTGGTTGCTAGGCTGTTGCTAAGGTAATTATAGTGGTTGCTATGCTATAAAGTGGTTGCTAGGCTGTTGCTAGGGTAATTATAGTGGTTGCTATGCTATAAAAGTGGTTGCTAGGTGGTTGCTAGATTGTTGCTAGGGTACTTAAGGTGGTTGCTAGGCTGTTGCTAAGGTAATTATAGTGGTTGCTATGCTATAAAATTGGTTGTTAGGTTGTTGCTAGGGTACTTAAGGCGGTTGCTAGGCTGTTGCTAGGGTAATTATAGTGGTTGCTATGCTATAAAAGTGGTTGCTAGGTTGTTGCTAGGGTACTTAAGGTGGTTGCTAGGCTGTTGCTAGGGTAATTTTAGTGGTTGCTATAAAAGTGGTTGCTATGTTGTTGCTAGGATATTTAAGGTGGGTGCTAGGCTGTTGCTAGGATAATGATAGTGGTTGCTATGCTATAAAAGTGGTTGCTAGGTTGTTGCTAGGGTCATTATAGTGGTTACCATGCTTTACAATGTGTAAATAGTAAAAAAAAGGAAGAATAGTTAAAAGTTACTGAAATTGGGAGAAATAGAGAGAGGGATAGAGAAAATGAGGGAAAGTGAAGAAAAGGAAGTGAAAGAAAGTTGGGATTAGAAGTGAGCTATTCAGTTGAATGGAGAGGGACACACAGGAAGAGGTTCCATTCAAGTTGCTGCAGGCAGTCAGTGAGAGAGCACAGGTGCAGTTGATTGCATTCTATTTCCTTAATAGCCTAGTATGATGTCATAAAGCCAATGTTAAGTCTATGGAGATTTTAAGTTTAGTTTTTATTTAATATCTCAAAAAGTAAAAGTTGTAGAAATATGAAAAGTCATAGAACGAAAATTTAGAGCAAGAGCTACGTGACGAAATTTGAACCAAGTTTCTACGATAAGCGGTTCAAGCCAAATTAGGGCCTGGAAGAATAATAATAAGTCGGAAGAAGCCTGTGGAATAACAATACAGTGCATTTGCATGCACTGTAGTTACAGTGCATGAAAATGCACTGTACTGTTCTTCCTAGGCAACTTCAACAACTTCTTATTATTATTCCGCTTACCACTTTTTCCGTACGCAATTTCTCTTGAACAGTTTAACTTAGAAACTTCATTCAAACTTTGTAACGTAGGTATTCAAACAGACCAAGCTGCTATGTCTTTTCAACTTTGAAACTTTTATACTTTTTTAACTGTTAAAGAAAAACTTTTTAAAAATCCCCATAGACTTAACATTGCAGATTATGACATCATAATACGGCCATTAAGCAATTAGAATCCTATGGCAGGTGTTCAGGCCACCTGGATCAACTGCCAGTCTCAGGCTTTAAGCATACAAACTGGCCCTATTAAGACTACACATCCTGTTCAACTGCTTCCTCTGCCAAAAACTGTTTCAAAATAAAAGTCCTCACTACAATATTTCACTGTTAAACAATTTAACCCTTTAAACTACTGAACTTTTTAACTGTTCAGCCATTGTAACTTAACATTGTTACTTGTCATCAACTATGACTCCTACCTACTGTAGCTAGTTAGCATGGTTAGCATAGTTAGCATGTTAAATTGTTAACATTGTTAGCATTTTTAGCAAAACTGCTAAAAATGATTAGCTAAGTTAGCTAAGTAACATGGTTAGCATAGTTAGCATGCTAGCATGTTAACATGTTAGTTAGCATTGTTAGCATAACTGCTAAAAATGATTAGCTAAGTAACATGGTTAGCATAGTTAGCATGCTAGTTAGCATAGTTAGCATAACTGCTAAAAATGATTAGCTAGGTTAGCTAAGTAACATGGTTAACATAGTTAGCATGTTAGCATGCTAGTTAAAATAGTTAGCATACCTACTAAAAATGATTAGCTAAGTTAGCTAAGTCATATGGTTAGCATACTTAACATGTTAGCATGCTAGTTAGCATACCTACTAAAAATGATTAGCTAAGTTAGCTAAGTCACATGGTTAGCATACTTAATATGTTAGCATGCTAGTTAGCATAGTTAGTATACCTACTAAAATGATTAGCTAGGTTAGCTAAGTCACATGGTTAATATAGTTAGCATGTTAACATTGCTAACATGCTAGTTAGCATAACTACTAAAAATGAAAACATTAGCTAAGTTAAGTAACTTGGTTAAATTATCTTTGATAACATAGTTAGCATAACTGCTAGCAAACATTAGAGCCATTCCAACTGTCAGTTATCGTCAATTATCTACCTAAATAATTTAACCATTTAAATTATCCACCTATTTAACCGTTCAATCATTCCAACTATATTAAACCTTATCTACCAAGCAAATCATTTAACTATATAAACTATCCACCTATTTAACTGTTCAGTCATTCCAACTATATTAACCTGTTGAGGAGTATGGTCACAAATATGTGATCAGATGCAGCTGGGCCCCTGGGAGTACGATCACAAATATGTGATTAGAACGTTTTCGAAAAAGGTTCTATAACATGACGCAACAATTACCCTCAGGGACTTTTCTGCCATTAAACAATTTTTCTTAACACTGAAACTATAGAACGTCACAGTAGAATTCTAGAAGGAGCCAGGAAAATAATTCACTCTCTGGGGAACCGCATTGTCTTAAAGAATTCACTCCTCAACAGGTTAAACCTCATCTACCTAGCAACCAATATAGTTTGTTTTTACTCTGTATGATATTTTACTCTGTATGATATTTTATTTTACAGGGAGTTTTACTTGTCCATCTGAAATAACTCCTAGCTTTGCTGCCTCCATCCTTTCTATTTTCTGTGTTTAAACTTGTGATATCCATGACGAGTATTGAGTTAGTGAATTTGCTCAACATTGTGTGCCGATAACCATATATAGATAGCCGAGTAAAAGAAAACAACAAGTAGCCTATTGCGTGTCTGTGTGCGTATTCTCTCTCTTGCTCAAACAAAATGTGTGCACGTTCATTTTGATAACGTGTTCACTAACTTTACGTAATACAAAATGGTAAATAGCCTGATGGCATGCAGCTAATGGGATACTGTGCATAGTTGGGAAGGTATGGTAGGCGAATTTGGTGTGAATACACACATACACACACAAGGGAAATTTTCTCTCGCTGTTGAGTAGCCTGATGGTACGCACAGTGCGTATGGACGTACACCTGCAGGCGCGCCTGACGCTGGACTATTTGAACTTTCTGTCACTAAATCAGGATTAATGAATTATCATACCAGATACGTAATCATCCCACCTCTTGTAACTTTCAGCTCAAGTGCTTTTAACACCATGCCTTATTCTCTACACCTGACTATCATATGCATTTGTCATGTATACAGACCTTACTGTCCTGTATTGACCCTAGGCAGATGGGTCAGGCCCTTGAGTCATGGATCTGCTCGAGGTTTCTTCCTATATGCATCTCCAATTCTAGGGAGTTTTTCCTCGCCCCTGTTACCCATTAGCCTGGGTGTTCCCATGCTGCCTTGCGAGCGATTTGATTCACGCTGCTAAGGCAGCCTGGAGACCATGGAGCAAATTTTCGCCTGAGATAGGGAACCAATCACAGAACAGGTGGGAAAGCAAGACGATGATGAGCTATGCACAGACACATTTGATAGACATCCGTGGCACCCAATAAACGGATCTGGGCATTTTTTTCAAATACGAGAAAATGAACGTTTGGTTCCCAGACCACGTCTCATTGAGAAGTGGTGGCGCTAGCCAGGCTAGTTACCCATGGGCCTCTCTCTTTCTTTTCTTTTCTTCCGTTCTTTCCTTTTTTCTCTGATTGCCTACATTCTGTAAAGCGCTTTGATACATGTGTAATGTTTTGGCGTTCTATAAGCACAATAAATTGAATTGAAATTGAAATTGAATTTACTTAGATTCTTTCTACTTTACAGTCATGAAGCTAACCAGGCTTACATTTCACTACTTGTTAAATTATAACTGTGTATGTGATGAATAAATCTCTCTGAACTGAACATTACTGTTGACAAACATAAAGCCAAATACACATTCACTGCCCATATACAGTGGATATAACTCATGTTCCATATGCATATCTGCATGCATTCTTTTGCCCCTTCCCAAAACATCATACTCTTACAAAAAAGTGTGTGTGTGTGTGTGTGTGTGTGTGTGTGTGTGTGTGTGTGTGTGTGTGTGTGTGTGTGTGTGTGTGTGTGTGAAAAGAGAGAGAGAGAGAGTTACTACTACAGTTTTAATGCTCACTGAGCCCAAAGAACATGTCGGTTCAGGCCAGGCAGCAATATTTGGTTTGGATTAGTACATTACAACTGTAAGAAATACAGCAAATGTGTGTTTGTGTGTGTCTGTGTTTGTGCTTACCCTTCCATTGACTTCAGCTTTATGTTTACGCATGAGACTGCATTATGACTTAGATAAAAATGACAGTAATTATCTCAGGCTAACATAGCAGTGTGTGTGAGTGTGTGAGTGTGTGTGTGTGTGTGGGGGGTGTTTGGCCATGGCTATACCCTGGAGCTACGGCAGTTCATTGGGCCGTGTTCAAGTCTCCTAGTCATTCCTTATTAGAGAAGGTAGACACACAGACACACACACACACACACACACACACACACACATACAACAACAACAACATACAGACACTTAAATCCTACTGATCAGTCAGATACAGTCATTCACACAATCTGTAATTTACACTTTGTATGACCAAGCTGTGCTTGGTGACACACAACTACTGCATAAAACATTACCACACGCAGGGGCACAAAAATACACACGAAATACACAAACACACACACAAACACACACAAACACAGAGAAATGGGGAGGGCAAGAGAGGCTGAGGTAGTGGGGGAGGGGAATTGAAAGAGGTTGAAAGAGATTGATCATGGGCTGTGATGAAAAAGCAATTAAAGACAAATAAAGAGTGTGACACACACACACATTTTCCGCTCTCCACTCAAATAGTACAATGGGGTTGTCAAGTCTAATGTATAGCACTTACATAAGAATTATTCATATTCAATGTACACACACACACACACACACACACACACACACGTGAGTGCAAATGTTTTGTTGTAGTCTGTTGTCTGTTTTGTTGAGTGGCCTGAAGGAACTATGAATATGTCTACACAACATACAACTGTACTTATACTTAATTTTACTCTGTATACACCACTAACCACTCGGTGAGTTGTACAGTTTTGAAAATGAATGTTAAAGGTTGTTTTAAGGACATGTTTCTGCATGCCAGTAGCCAGCCATTCTGAAGCAGTCAAATGCGATGCTAAACTAGTCAAAAAGTCGAGACAGGACCCATCGTCAACATTTCTCTGTCCACCACTCTAGTTCATCCAAAACAAACCAGAAAAGGGACTCAAAGTGCTAAATACCGGAATTATCCTTTAAAGAGGGAGAGCAATATAGACACTGTGCAAAAAGGCATTAAATAAGCATGCTAAATACTGTTGTAATACTGTGCAAACTCACAATCTCCATAGGACATTATCATGGATCTATTAAAGACAGTCTGCAAACAGGCAATATAGGCAGATAGTATTCTATCACATAAAGAGCACACAGTCAATAAATAAATTAAATCCTGTCACTGTGCAAATTTGCATAAAGCCTCTTGGATCTATTGATAGATAGATAGATAGATAGATAGATAGATAGATAGATAGATACTTTATTGATCCCCAGGGGAAATTCAAGATGTCATGCGCAAATGCGTTATAGGCAAATCACCAACTAATGCAGCTGAGGCATCCCAGTCCTTTCCCCATCTGTTATATTCTGATCTTAATTTCCAAACACATTTCCTCCTGTGAAGGCTGTCCACATGAACCTCTGGATATCTAGACCATGGCAGTTCCCCAGCCAAATGCTCTGTTTCTTTCATTCCATGCATAAAACTAACAATTCAGATGGATGAACTCATGAAACCAGTTTTAAATCAACACACAAATGAAAAGATCAATGGGCTACCCTACTGTACATTTGTTGAGTCGAGCCCATCCTAATTATTGGCATGTTTCTGGATGACTATAAAAGCTAAAAAGACAATCTCTGCCAAGTTTGTAGTTGTTTGTCATTACAAGTTGTACATAACAAGTTAACAGCAAACAAGTTGTTTAACAACTAATAAGAGTACAAAAATATAACATATAACTGTAATACAATCTTAATTTTTTTTGTAAAAAGAGAAAGCATATTGAACCTAATAATAACGAATTGGGAGGTCTCTGTGTATTCACAATACCAAACCTGAAAACTGCCTCTTGCTCTCCAGAATAGGGCCAGACACCTTCATGAGTAGGCCAAGCCACAGGGATATGCAGTTCAAAGAGCCAGTACAGCCTTCTTGTCTAAAACTAGTGAGGTTACTAGGGTTAGGGTTAGACTTTAAGTACATACTCCAACATCACAGTTGGCACCAGTAAAAGCCTGAGCGCTTTCATAATTACGTGATATACAGTACAGTGTTTTGCTATGCTGGCCTGTCAATGCTGTTCTTTCCTTTTGCAGGGTTTCCATCCCGCAGCACAAACATAGCGGATGATCTGGGTGACTATGAGAATGGACTGAGAGCTTATCTGGTGAGATATTTTAATATTTAGCTGCTATAAAAATTACTTCTCAACAAAAACATACACACAAAGGTTACTAAATGAAGGTCCCTGGGTAATTCAAATAGAACTCACTTCTGTGTTTTCTGAAAAAACAAAGCACAACTCATCATCACAGTGTATGATGACCAAACATCACAAACAGTATAGGAACAGACTTCACTGTCACCATTCTCAAACAAAACATTTGCACTCTTAAAAACACATAGGCCTACAGACACACACACACACACACACACACACACACACACACACACACACACACACACACAGACAGACACACACACACACAAACATACAAAAGAAAAAATGAACAGAAGTTGGAGTTGGCCAGGTTTGCGTGTGTGAGTGTGTGTGTGTGTGTGTGTGTGTGTTTCAATGTCTGTCTCTTATTGTCCTTATTCACATGGAGTCCAGGTGCCATTAATTTTTTAGATAGTGTAAGTCTACACTCCTCACACACACACACACACACACACACACACACACACACACACACACACACACACAGTGCAGATAGTTTGCAATTACTGTCACGATGAAGCCTTAAAGTGAAAATAGAGATTAGGATTAGGTTATTTGTTAGAATGTGAACGGTATGTGTGAGCAGGTGTGCACATGTGTACATATTTAACTCATTGAATGCCAAGCTGTTTTCGGAAGCTTAGTCCTAGATTGCCAGCAATCTAGACCATTGTTGATGATGTTTGTCCAGCCACAGCATATTCTGTGTTATAGCTATGAACACATACAATAGCTTGTTTAAAAGGTGAGACTTTAAGCTCTCGGTGGGTGCAAACCGTGTATTTCTACACACCTCTGTTCCTGAGAAATCCCAAGCTAAACAGTGGCTAGTTTTCATCAAAATCTCTGTTTTTTTTTCTAGAAATGGAGATATAATGTCTTTCATGAAATATGAAGTGTTGCCTGTTACTTACTTGTGTAAACTTTCCGGGGAGTGATCAGCGAGACCTGGCGAGACTGCCACCTAGTGATAGACCCACGAAAATGGCCTGGTTTTGACCTGACGTGCATGCGTCACTGATTCGACCCAAAGCGGCAACCGTGTTCCCAAAATCACATATAAGGTGTGTTAGAGTGTCTAGTTTCGTAATTTAAAAAAAAGCTAAAAACGTAATATTACGTTTTTGGCACTCAATGCATGGGAAGGAAAAACATAATATTACATTGTTGGCACTCAATGAGTTAAGTTTATTGTCCTGTAGGGAAATTCCACGCCTGGTCACATTTGTTCTCTGCATTTTACCCATCCAGGGGTAGTGTGCACATATACATACACACACACACTTGGAGCAGTGAGCTTGGAGCCCTCACACACTAGGAGCACACGTACACACCCGGAGCAGTGGACAGCCCTTCAATCACTACCCCCATCCACATTTATCCTACCATTCAGGGATTGATCCAGCCACCCTTCGGTCACAAGTCCAATAACCAGTAGGCCACGGATGCCCTATGTGAGTGAGATTATCTGTGCTTTTTAGTCATAACAATCAGGTTCATGTGGTCTAGGTGTGTGAGAAGTTTAAATATGCTGAGAGGCTACATTTGATCAGGAATATCTGTGCAAGGGCAATGAGGTCAAAAAAGCACACGATTCAGTCCAAGCACTGCCACTGAATCCCTGCACCCACTCCTCTGTTCCTAGTCTTCAAGAAAGCCCCATGTCCCATAATCAGTGCACAACAGATGAAGCATGTAATTATTATTAGGATGACTGACACACATTTCATGATGTGCATGCATACTGATATCAGCATTTGGTATACAATGCATACACATTTACACAGACACACACATACCGGTACACACACAGATACACTCCTCATGCCATTCTTGCTATTTCCACTCTGTGTGTCTCTGTGTGTGTTTGTGTGTGTGTGTTTTGATGTATATGTGTGAGTCTGTCTAGCTGTCTCATTGTACTTATTCACACAGCGTTAAATGCTCATTAAACTTTAAAATACTGTAAGTCTACCCCACTGTTAGTGTAAGGATATGCACACAGACATGCACTCAAATAGACCTGTCTGAGAGTGTAGAACAGACATCTCATGATACCACAGCATTATATTATAAGTCCCAATGTGAATAAATCATTGTCATTTTTGTGTATACCGGTACATCTATATTAGGGGTGAAGCACCATTTGACTGCCTATACCTGTTTGTGTGTGTCTGTCTGTGTCAGGGTGGTGGGTGGGAGGATAGGTGTCAGTTATGTTTGCATGATTTGCTTTGCGTTCTTCAGGGTATCTGTTTGTGTGACGGCTATGTGTGTGTGTGTGCGTGTGTGTGTGTGCTATGTCTGTGGTCTATGTTTGTATAACTGTGTACAGGTTAATACTCACCTGTACTTCATGCTGCTATGGCGACCAATTGCTTCTTTCATGTGGGCATGGCCTGCCGTGTAAGGCCGCGAGCTGACCAGACGGTGTTTGCCCCCTTGCCCCACACCAGTATTCTGATTGGGCGATCGCACACAGAGGCGGTCCTCACTATTGCGGCTCTTCAGGTTGTGCTCTGTGCATGCAATTGACACTTGCATTTTGCCAGTTATGCCCAGGTAACATTCACCGTGAAACCAATGTGACAACTTTCCAGGTGCAGCGGTGGTCTCGGATGCACATAAACAGCAACCACGGCGATAGGCTTGTTGCAGACAGAGAACCACAGCAACACAAAACACTCTTCTGATATCAACTGAGGAAAAAGGCAAGGTCTGTCCCAACAAATGGTGAGCTACAGGTCACAGCCTTTCCACAAACAAGTCTTCAGTTCCGAGAGGTTAGTGATAGCAGATGATTAGTAGCTTAATATTGCAAGAGGTCCCATAGCAAACTTGTGCAGAACCAGGTCCTTGTGTCCTGGCATCAGTTAACATTAACTGGCACAGACAGTGTTAAACCATGGGGTCAAAAACACGCAACACACACACACTCAGGCACAGCGTGACTGGGCAGATCAGATATCATACACAAACACACACACACACACACATTCATACACACAACCACACAGCCATTCAGGGTCAAATGTGGTCTTCCGGAACAAGTTTTAGTTCACTGCGAGGATTAAACTCAGTTGGTGAATAGCCCCTCTAGTTAGGAAGTAAACTAACGTCGCACAGTATTCCCAACCCCTTGCATGTGTGCTACATCGTTCACACACATCAACACGCACGTCAAACGTCCGTGGAAAGCTTGCTGCTCACCGCTGCGTGTCCTCGTCGCGGGACAGTGCCAGAACCGCTTCTTTAACGCACAATTCACAAGGACGGACCTAACCCTCTTTTACACGTACAGGCCCAAGACAGACACAACGACTAACACATATAAAAACTGGCCACACTCTTTCAGACGTGCCGTCACTGTCAGCCGCCACGGAAATTTCCAACGGGAGTCGAACAGCACATTTCAGTTCCATGCACTCTGGTGCTCGCTATGGTCCGGTGGACACTGTCAGTCCATGCATCGTCCGAGGCAACAATTTAACAATGTTTTAATTAATATCCTACACGTGACCGTGAAAACTCAATTCGGGACAGCCTCAATATCTCAGTGTGCCAAAAATGTCCTTGCGCATTTAGCGAAAATCAAAGATTCCCTTCATTTTTCGGAACAAGCAATCCGTCTTAATTTACTTGAGGTCTGTTCCTGGGACCTCGCGCCCCTCGTGCGCTCTTATCGCGCGGCAGAGAGGATGTGTCTCGAGCTCCCCGCTTCTGTTCTCTCTGTAGGCTACTGTCTATGCACGCGAAATCAGTGAAGCACGCCAGGGATGGTAAATACGAGAAGGATGGAATCGGAAAGAGTCCCGGTGCAGCTCCTTGTCCCGTTCCTCGCTTTCCAGCGTTCGGTTGAGGGAGAATTGTCGGAGTCTTCCGTTATTTGCCTCTCTCCCCCTCTGTGGACTAAGCTCTCCAGGCACGCGACAACCAATGGCCATCATTTAAAGAAACGTTCTTTGGCTGACAAGTCACTGGGCATCCATCATTTCAATGCTGCCCGTTTTTTTCGTTCTTAATAATCAACAACTCACTCAATCGGTCACCAGTTGTCACCCCAATCTCGCATCCCTGATGTGCGTGCTTGAAGTGATCTCAGATAACTGTAAGGACAACTTATTGGGGTTAGAGGAAGCAATCCATTTCCATTTCATGTGATTTCTCATAAACACAACCATAAGAGCAGAGAGAGAACGACAGAGAAAGAGAATGTGTTGATAGCTGCATAACTAATTACTATTACTAAATAGATTAGCATATTAGCTAGATTAGCATAACTGTACCATTTGGACAGAGATCACACAATTCCAGCATCTTGCTGCATTATATCTGAATGGCTACATCCTGGGTGTACAAATGTGAGATTTTAATTGGACAGTGTTAGCCTACTGTAAGATTTGTGGGAATAGTACAAAATGTTTTTATTAATACTGCCATCATTACACCTTCAATAAATGGTCACCCAACATAAACTTTACCACCAGCTATACTGGAGGCAGTTACCATGGTGAACCATATGTTGCATGTGTGAGAATAGGATGAAGAGATGATAAGAATGATGGTGATGACTTCATAATCTTAAATGAAGAGGAGGGAAACCCAAAGAGAACAAAATAATGAGTGTGTTTCTTGGACAGAGAAGGTGAGAGAGAGGTGGACTCTCTTTCTCTGTCTCTCTCTCACACAACAAACGCACACACACACACACACACACACACACACACACACACACACACACACACACTAAACAAAATATAAAATAAAAAACACATTACTCCATTAGTAAGATCAATCAGTAGTATTGATTGCATATGGTAACCCTTGCCCGTAGATTTTCAAAAGTGCACTTTAGAACCTTTGTGGCACTTGTACATGCATTTACACACACGATCTCTCTCTCAAACACACACACCACAAAGGTGTTTTTAAAAACAGGGAGAAAGGAATCAGCCACAAAAGGGTTGCAAACAGAGCAGGAAGAGGAGGGGGAAGGAGTAGAACGAGTGGGCATGGAAAAGGGGGATTAAAGGATCGTCCACACAACATATGTTCAGTCACCCCAGTGACCCTATATGAGCCTGGGTCAGTTACACTGTACTGAGATTAGAGAGGAGATTGTGGGCTGTAGGGGATGTTTTGTACGAAGAGACCAATAACATCCGAACAAGGGGGGCAATATGTACTGTAGGTTGCATAAGAGACACAAAACTGAGATGCATGCTGATTGTAGGGTTCTAATTGCAATTTTGTTTCCTGTTTGCTAACTCAATTGAAATGCAAGTCAAATTCAAGAATTGAATTGGAATTTAAGAGCCAGTTTCAATTCGATTCTGGAATTTTGCACAACCCTGATTGTAGTATACTATGGAGGGGTAGGTGGAGAGGAAATACTATGCTGACACTATTTATTTATTTTGCTACCATCTCTGCTACCTTTATAAAGGCTGCTGTCTGTACTGTCATCTCATTACGAAAAGACTGAAAATAGAAAATAAATGCATAGCTTTGTTTAGTATAATAATCAAAGGATTTAAATGTCTTGTGTGTGGGATGCTTTTTTAAAAACAGAAAAAATATACACATCTATGGCTACACTAGCTTACATGGCAAAATGGGTATGTTCTGGGCTCAGTAATGAAGAAACATAATTAGACATTAGCCAGTCAGGATACAAACGAGGTGGACATCCCATCACTATTACAGGGCTCAAAGAAAGGTACACATTTAGCCTGTGCTATAATGAATTATGAATAATGAAGTATCTATAATATATAAATAAACTAAACTTGACTTGAATTAAATAAACTTGACTTGACTTGACTATAATGATCTATTTCAAATCTTAAACTGTCTTGCCCATGCCTGAAATCAGGCCCAGTGTTCAAGACTTCAAGCCATGCTATTATTTCAAATGTCCAGAGCACACTGCAGGGATGGTGTTGTCAAAATCAGGTAATACAGGCAGAAGTAAGCTAGACCAAAGTCCTTTAAGGCAAGTCCCCCCACTAGGCGGCCATCTTGCAATGCACTTCGGGCAGTTATCAGGCTGATATTTTGGGCACACTGCGTGTGTGCAAGGCTTCAGGACACCAAGCTGCAAGAACACATAATTGGCACAATGTATTCACAACATACCATATGATTGGCACAATGTATTCACTTGTCGGGATATGTGTAGATATGTGTAGACAATGCAGGATATGTGTAGACAACTGCCATATTGGTGTTACAAACTAACTCCATTCATTCTTATGGAGGATTATTTGAGTGCTGTGTCTCCTCGTTAGAAAGTCTCTGGTTAGGCTTGCTAACAACAACTACTACAGCAGCTTTAGTTCAGAAAAGGAGCGGAACCTGGATAGGGGAGGTTACCCAGATATTACTAGTGTAGATCAAAATCAGGACCAGGCCTTATCTGGACTAGAACTTTATCTGAGGTGTATTCAAATTTGCAACCATAGGTGAATATTCACAAACACTTGAGTTTGCTGTGAATATTTATAAACACTTGCAAACAGTCTGAGGAGATCCCTAGTTCTATACAAACATAGTGGGCCTGATCTGAGCTGGAACTTTCTAGACTTTTTAAAAAAATCTCAGCTGTGAGAGAGAAAAGAGAAGAGAAGAGAAAAGAGAATTACAATTCTGATGGTTAAGAGCATCCCATTGCCTCTGTATAAAAGTGTTTAACATTGATGAGGTGTGGTGTGTGTGTGTGTGTGTGTGTGTGTGTGTGTGTGTGTGTGTGTGTGTGTGTTATGGTTTAATGGTGAGGTGGCGTGTGTGAAATATTGGGATGGAACCATGGAGAGAATTTGCCCTAGGCATCAAAATGCAGGGAAATTATTTTAATTCTAAATTCCAGTTCCAAGAAAAAGCAGAAAGGGAGGATGGGAGTTGGGACAGAGCGACAGAGCAGAGAGAGGGGAGTGGAGGTGAGAAACAAGGGAGGACAGTGATACAGAGAAAAAAGCAATAGGGAATGAGAAAGGATACATACGAGAGGAATAGAAGAGGGGACAGAAGTACATAACAGTGATAGAGACATACACTGCGTTCCAAATTATTATGCAAATTACATTTTTCTCAGATTTTCCTAAATAGTTGATGCAAATGACAGTCAGTATAATTTTCAAGTCATCAACCGTTAGAGTATAATTCGAATTTTATTGAACAAACCTCCCAATGATAACAGTATTTTTTTAAAAAATAAAAAACTCAAAATGCACTGTTCTAAATTATTATGTAAAGAACTAAATGGTCATTTGTTGAATTTGCGGCATTATGAGGTGATATAAATTAAATCAAAAGTTATTTCAATCAAAAACATCTTAAAGAAGCCCTATGCAACAATTATAGCAAAAATGCATACCTTAATTATGCAGAATGAGAGTCGTTCTGATGGTTCTACAACACTTTTGGGGCAGCCGTGGCATACTGGTTAGCGCTTCACCGCTGTTGTTGCAGGCTGCTTACTGCGCCGGGATTAGTGTGTGCTTCACCCACTGTGTGTTCACTGTGTGCTGAGTGTGTTTCACTAATTCACGGATTGGGACCAAATTTCCCTCACGGGATCAAAAGAGTATACACTATACACTTATACAATTTAGGTCGTTTGGTGGGTGCTTCGTCTCCCCCTAGTGCTTCTCCCCGGAAAAACCGAATATGCATTTTTCTGGTCCTGGACCGAACAAATCCGGATGTGACTCAGCGGAAGTATCCAATCGCGCCTCGAAAATGTAGTCAGATTGTAGTTTCTAAAAAGACTGCAACACGGACTCAGACTTGGCTTTGTTGCTGTTGAAATTGTAAGTAGCCTACCCTTGGGTGAACTTCATTTTTGTAATGTTGTTTGATAGTCTATTGAACTATGTGTTTGCTCGACCATTTTATTGTGAGCCCTGTATGTGTTTTGCTTGGTTTCTTGATGGCTAGCTCGCTAGCTAGTGGGGGTTTAGCGTAGCAGTCACTTGCTACCGAAGCTGCAGGAGGAGCTATGTCGTAAAAAATGCGAGCCCAAATCAGGCGAAAACCCAGAAACAGCGAAGGAATAACCAGACCTGCATAGGGCTTCTTTAACAGGCCAAGTTACATGTTAACATAGGACATCTTCATTGATATCACCTTCACAATTCTTGCATTCATTGAGTTCTTGGAGAATTTCTGCTTTAATGTCTTTGCAGGATGTCAGAATAGCTTCCCAGAGCAGCTCTGGGAGGCTATTCTGACATCCTGCAAAGAACTGCAAAAGAACCGTGAACTGCCTCCCACCCTCATAGCATAGCTGCCAACTCTCACGCATTGGCCGTGAGACACACGCTTGATTAGTTTCACACACTCACACGCCACACCCACGATTTCTCACGCTGAAGTGTCAACCCGGTCGGTCAGATGCCTGAAAAATGAGTTTAGCCTATAGATCTACCTGTTGAGCCACGGTTATGCTTTCAGAGACGGTGAGAGGGTTCAAGAGCACCCCCTGTCTGTGGAATTTTCAAAATGTTCTCTCATTTGCGATGCTACTTCAAAAGCCATCCCAGGCGCATTCCCCCGGCTTCAGGTAGGCCTATGCTTTGAGTATTTTTCACGCTGAAGTGTCAACGTGGTAGGTCAACTAAACTAAACCTATACATGATATCACACATCATGTGAACGAGCGGAATCTAAGCTTTCCAATGATCTTAGCGCCAAGTTGCTGTGATAAATGGTTCATGAGAAAATTATCATTGAACCGACGCGGCAATTTAGGCTAATCGTATTTGCATTTTGCACACAGTGCACACCCATTACTCGGTTGTAATATCTCACTAACCCTTCACACAACATGTGGCAAACCTAATATCACAATAAACAGCAAACCGTACCGAATACGAGGGATATAAAGCATGCCTCTGTTTTGAAATTGCAACACATTTCTACATAGCCTCATTGGGGCTGAAATTATAATGTATTCTAATGTAAACTATTTGTCAGTAGGCCTACATACATTTTTGTAAATTGCTCAGTAGATTATCCCACTATCATGGTTTTATATTGTCAGGTTCCAGCCAATCCGACTTACACAGATAAATGAATATATTTATATTGCCATGCTTTCTATTGACATTAATGCAAAAATATAAAGAAAATCAAATAAGGAGACACAAATATTGATATAAAGCCTGACATAAGCCATATGCAAACAGTCACATCATGCAGATATGGGTACATCCTGAAAAAGGAATAGCCTGTAGGCTATGGCCATTACAATGACCAATATATTATCTTAAATGAACTAGCTGAAAAACACAGGTGACCACTTCTGCATAATTTCATGGAGTGCTGAACATTTCTGAACTGTGAAATGGACCATATGTTTTTGTGGTTGTGAACTTACTGCAATATCACCATAACTATTCCACCTGTGTATGCATGGTTATAATTCTGAAGTGCAAAATAGCTTAGGCTACAGCACAAATATTTCCATAAAAATAAGCAAGTCTGACCTCTGAATTTATTTTTAAAAGTGCACCAGATTGATGCATTTAAAAGTTAAAATATACAAACATTTCTTAAATTCTTACAAAACACCCACCCACTTTTTAAAATTGTTAGTTTGGACCCCCACTATTGCCGCATGTAAATACCAGTGCTGTTTGTACATTAAATAAATAATAACCTATAGGTTTATGTAAAACTCCCCATTAACAGCATCACGTCACTAACCACAGCTAGACTGCACAATGGTAGGCCTTCAAAAGCATGACATTTTCGCTTTAGTTTGATATTTAATTTACTTTATCCGCTTTCATGCGTTCATTGAACGTCCGCAGTGCTGTAATGGAAACCTTATTGCGTAGCCAAGTAGCCTATATATTGAGTTATTTTTAAATTATGCATGATTTACTTTTTATTAATTTCGTAGGCTGGCTTTATTTTGTTATATAGAAGTATCTAAATAACCTGGTAAAATGTACCAGAATTCAGGAAATTGCATCTAGTCAAAAAAAAAAAATTCTGGGGGAGGACCCCCATACCCTCCACTGAAATGTCCCACCCACTTTCAGAATGCCTCCATCGCCCAAGGTCCTAGCATTAGGATAGATCCCTTTGATACCAATGTTAATTTAACTCTGGGACCCTGGTCCCTACACCTGAGAAACAATGTACTTTTTTTTTACTGTACGGTATAATGCTGAACGAGCCAAACAAAAATTTCCGCAGCAAAATTTTGGTTGGCCCCACCAAATCTCACTCCAAGGTTTTTTGAAAAGTTGGCAGCCCTGCTCATAGATCTTTTGCTTGATAAAACTCCAAAGGTTCTCAATAGGGTTGAGGTCAGAGGAAAATGGGGGCCACACCATGAGTTTCTCTCTTTTTATGCCCATAGCAGCCAATGACCCCAAGGTATTCTTTGCAGCATGAGATGGTGCATTGCAATGCATAAAGATGATTTTGTTATGGAAGGTACGGTTCTTCTTTTTGTACCACAGAAGAAAATGGTCAGTCAGAAACTCTACATACTTTGCCGAGGTCATTTTCACACTGTCAGGGACCCTAAAAGGGCCTACCAACTCTCTCCCCATGATTCTGGCCCAAAACATGATTCCGCCACCTCCTTGCTGACATCTCAGCCTTGTTGGGACATGGCGGCCATTCACCCAACCATCCAGTATTCTATCCATCTGGACCATCTAGGGTTGCACGGCACTCATCCGTAAACAAAACTGTTTGAAAATTAGTCTTCATGTATTCCTGAGCCCACTGCAACCATTTCTGCTTGTGAGCATTGTTTAGGGGTGGCCGAATAGTAGGTTTATACACACTTGCAAACTTCTTGAGGATCCTACACCTTGAGGTTCGTGGGACTCCAGAGGCATCAGTGGCTTCAAATACCTGTTTGCTGCTTTGCAATGGCATTTTAGCAGCTGCTCTCTTAATCCTATGAATTTGTCTGGCAGAAACCTTCCTTATTATGTATGCCTTTGTCTGCACGAACCCGCCTGTGCTCTGAATTAGCGACAAATTTCTTCACAGTACAATGATTAAGCATGAGTTTTTGGGAAATATCCAATGTTTTCATACTTTGTCCAAGGTAGTGCACAATTTCACACTTTTCAGTACCAGAGATCCTTCTTCTTTCCCTTCTTAAAGTGTAATTCCAGCGAAAATTGACCCAAGGGTGTTTTTCTGTATTAAAACACATCAAATAAGCCGTGGAGACATTTTTTGTTGATCAACCACTTCTCGCCCTCTTCTGAGCTTCCCAGAAGCTTAAGCAGTAGCCTGCATTTAAACACAATTGTTGCTGCGAGATAGCCTGGAAAATCCAGACCCTGATAATCTAGAAAGATTAAAGGGACACCAGGCAACGTTTTCATGTTAATTAATCATCTTCATAAGTCGGTATGTGGCTAAATGACTCATTACGGGGCGAATGAAGGCTCTCTCGCCTGCCCCTACTGCCTGTAGGAAGAATATCCCACTTGCAAGTTCGGTGTATCCCACCGACCGAAGCAGGATCAGTTTACAGCACAGAGGCAGGCTAATGAAACGCTAGAGATTGTTGCAAACATGTGTATAATGGCAGAGCCTTTACAGAGCGAAAACCCTTGACGGAAGACGCAAAGAAAAGGAAAAGAGCTTCAGACCGAGCGAGGGGGAGTTTTGTAGAGAAAAAGCATCAGGCTTGCCTGGTGTCCCTTTAAGGGTCTGGCAAAGAACAATGTAATGGCCCAACTCGAGGGGCAGCAACAAGCATGCATTTAAAAATCTGCACGCAATTGGATAACACTAGACCATGTTTACTCTGAATGATTTTGGACTTCGACGCAATCGGATAACACTACGACCAATGTGTACTGTCCTCCAACATTACAGCGCTGTCTTCATAAATTTAGCTGGTTCCCCAGAGCGTTGGGGTTAAAGTAACGTGCATCATTGCTCTTTGCCAGAGTGTCTCGCAGAGAGCTGCGAGGCATTCCAGACTACGAATTTTATAAAAAAGTAAATCATGCATAATTAAAAAAATAACTCAATTTAGGCTATCGTAGACCTCGTTGGCTATACGCAATAAGGTTTCCATTACAGCACAGTGCACGTTCCATGAATGAATGAAAGCGGATGCCTCGTCTGGCAATAAGCGGATTGAAATCCTGACACTCCTTCAGTTACATTAAACTTGTGAACCAACTTGTTAACCATCAAATACCCCACAGATTTCAGTGGCCATCAGTCCCAACATTTAACAATATAATCAAGCAGTCCAAACGTAAATTAAATCCCAAACCAAACCGAACATCCTCTGCTTTTGATAGCCTACCGGTATGCCGTCCCAAACAAAACTCATGTTTCACAATAAAAACGCACCACGTCACAAATAAAGGCCTGCCTTTATAGGACTGGTACCCTTGGGGGGGTGGTTGGGTGGATGAGCTGGAGGGGTGTGTCTACTCTGAGGGAGGATATGCACCCAGAGGGGCCTCCCTGCCACAACCTCCACATCCCTCCTCTTCCCCTGTGACTGCCAGGGCCAGCTCCACTCTGTACACCTTACTTTTTAATGCTCCTGATACTAGATGTCCAACATTCACACCCCCATTCAAGAAAACAATAACTAAATCATCTAGGAATAGAGCCAGGTGGGGCGTTCTGTGGGGGCCTGAAGAGGCCCTGCACAGTTGCGCCCCACCTCTTTTTAATGCATCTAATATCCTGGCAGTAGGATAACAACTGGTATCAGTGGCAGGGGAGGGTGGGAGTGGAGTGGTTCAAGCATCAGGTGCCTCTTCCTCACCCATTATCCAGACGTGCATAAAACATTTGAAAACAAAACTCACAGCCATAGGTTAACGATGACTTTCTCTTCTGCATTGTCCTAACCATTAAAACGAGGCATATATGACAAGGCATTGCAATAATGTTTACAGAGATATACTGTAAGGTTGGCTGCGGACGGGACGGGGGAAGCATGATACACACATACACAGGCATGTGGATAAGTAAACACACACATGCAGGCACACGCATAAACAGGTAGGCATGCAAAATTGCAAAATGCAAAATTAATATGCAGATTGTTACTATTGACTGACACTTGCACACACACACATTATTGAAATCATACGCTAGACGCTTTAGGCTATAGTCTTTCTACATGGGTTTAGTTAATGATCAGGCTATAACAAGACCACACTTTCATAGTGATTGGTGTAAACCACAACATTTTAGAGTCCTGACAGGCTTTTTGTCGGGACTTTGCACACGCATCTCAGGGACTGTCCCGGTTAAACCAGGATGCCTGGTCACATTCTGTGTGAGTTGAATAACTTGACTTTTCAGATTAAATGTCCATAGGCTACTTGTTAAACAAGACATGTGAACAGTCTCTAAAATAAAGGTAGCTTCCTTAGTATGCATCGTTGAAAGTTCACACTTTCTTTTAAAATCTCTCTTTTAATCTTTTTCTCTCTCTCATTCTCAGAGGTAGCCTTCCAAGAATTTGCTCTGCTGCCGGCTTGTGCCTCCACATCGCCCAAAATGCTTGATTGCATTGCAGTCTCTGCATTTATCCCAATCCGTGAATTAGTAAAACACACTCAGCACACAGTGAACACACAGTGAGGTGAAGCACACACTAATCCCGGCGCAGTGAGCTGCCTGCTACAACGGCGGCGCTCTGGGAGCAGTGAGGGGTAAGGTGCCTTGCTCAAGGGCACTTCAGCCGCAGTCCCACTGGTCGGGGCTCGAACCGGCAACCCTCCGGTTACAAGTCCAGAGTGCTAACCAGTAGGCCACGGCTGCCCCAATGTCACTTTTACACACACACACACACACACACACACACACACACACACACACACACACACACACACACACACACACACACACACACACACACACACACACACACACACACACACACACACACACACACACACACACACACACACACACACACACACACACACACACACACACACACACACACACACACACACACACACACACACACACACACACACACACACACACACACACACACACACACACACACAACACACACACACACACACACACACACACACACACACACTCACACACACACACACACACACACACACACACACACACACACACACACACACACACACACACACACAAAGGTTCTCTCTCTCTCTCTCTGTGTCTATCTGTCTGTCTGTGCCCCTCTTTGTCAAACACCAGACACATGCACACACTCTCACACATTTTCTCTCTCCCCTGTTTGCCTGTGGATTATAGACAGATGGCAGGAGTAATAAGGGCACTCTTTTCCCTCAGACATATCTCTCTCTCTCTCTCTCTCTCACACACACACACACACACACACACACACACACACACACACACACTATTCCTCTGCTCATTGCACAATTACAGCCCTCAAACAAATTTAATTCAAGTTTCCCGCTCTCACTTTCTCTGTCTTTCTGTCTGTATCTCTCTCTCTCCCTCTCTCTCTCTGGTTGCGTTCCGATTACAATGGTCCCTACACTGAATTCCCTACTCCCTTCCCAGTGCACAGGGTGTAAAATTCACAAGGAACTTCATAGGGAACTCGATCGCTAAAACAGTTTTATTTGGAATGCCCTGCCAGTCCATAGTTGCCATAGAGATGTTTGATGTTTCACAAGATCGTCCAACACATTATGCATTCAAAACAGTAGATGGTTAGCTTGCTAGATTGCTAATGTAAAATAGTTGGCTCATTTTAGATGTGTTTTGGGATTACAATAACAGCTTTTTAGAATGTACTGGGTCTATTTCTCGCTAGTTTTCACAAAATCCAAGTATAAATACAGTGGGCAGTGCTTCGACTTGGCCAGCTTCCCTCGCGGTCCGCGCGCAGGATCACGTGGCATCACGCGACTTTAATTTGTATTTTTCCAGTGACGCTGCAATGACGCTGCAACAACCGGCAGAGGTCTCAAGTGAGCAGGGTGTCCCGTAAAAAGAAATGGAGCTGGAAAACCCTACACAGACTTCACACACTACAGACTTTAGCAGACTGGTTTAGAAATAATTTAATAGCCAGAAATATGCCTGCCCTGCCCTAATAAAGAAATATTTGGTTAACGGCAAGTAAATCCCGTTTGCAGCCGTAGAAGAAACGCAGGACAAATTAAACATTCTGGTTTTCTCCGAGTGCAACGATGATAGACAGACATCATTTGGACAAAATATAGAGCATATTAACCTCCGTTGCTCAGCCAAATGCCTTTCTTCTTACGTCCTGTTATCACGGAGTTACAGGCGATAAACGATTTTTGATGGTCACAAGTTTACTTCATTAGCCTTTATTTTTTTGATTATTAAAGAGTGTTTTTCATTTAAAGGCTTGACTTCGTGCTTATTCAGGAGAGCATTTAGTGCTCTCCCCAATCCCAGACGTTCACATTGCATGTTTGTTTGTAATGGATGCAACCGCGAGATACGCTTGTCATAGGTCTCCGTCTCTCGGGCACCCACTGAAAACATCAAGCACCCACGTGTGGCAGCTTACAGTCCCGGCTAAATTTAAATTAATTTAAAATCAAACATTGCAGTTTATGTTAAATTCAGCATCTGTCATAATGTGATTGGATATGTTGCTGTCAATTCCCTACTCCATATACTAACCACCAATGAGAGCGTCTCTCATATGAAAATTCCTGACACTTTCCACCTGAAGAATTAACGCAAGGCTTTGTCGGGTCTATAACATAGCCTAGGTGGTCGCAACTCACAAAAGTAAAGCAGATAGAAAGAACTCATGCAAATCTAGCCTACAACACGCAGACAGCTTCATGCGCAGGGGAGAGAGCGCGCTTTATGATTGTTGGCTTCTGATGGTATCTTGCTAATTCACTGAACTGCATTAGATGACACAAATGGTATTGCCTTAATCTTATAACTCCTTGTCTGAGCGACTACCAGGCCTATGGTTTTTAAAAGTCAGATGTTCTCTGACAAAGACATTCGAAAATTAAGAATGTTTATTGACTTGAAAAATACACTAATTTTTGCAAACTCCCTTCATTCAACCATTGAAGACATCGCGGTCTGGTGCGCTATGTATATCGTTTCTCGTACCATTTAATTTCTCAGAATTTAGGTCTACTAGGCCTACAATAACATCATCACCAAATACATCTTTTATTTTTAGTTGATCAACCACAAAGAGTAGCATAGGCCTACTGTGCACAGTGCACTGACGACTGTAGCAGCCCAAGGTAACCAGTTGTTGTAGATGAGAGGCAACCCCTTGTTTCAGATAGCCTGGACAACATGTTACCTGGGTGTTACGCGCGTGTTGCTTTTGCGGGATCGAATCCAGTTTAATGCTAGTTTTCAAAACATATATTTTTTTTACATGTCCTTTGTCCGAGTGGCTGTAATGTACCCGAGTGCTCATGGCGTATGAAAAGCGACTTCAAACCGCCTAAAACAACTTGTTTGTGAATGTCTGACAACTGCTGCAGCACATGCACGTGCAAGGAAACCAGTAGGTGGAGAAACCAGAAGGCACACAACACCGGAACGAATTTAAGGCTATTTCGCATAGGCTACTCAATGGTGCTATTTCACACGCATTATAGCGACCCCCACTCACCGGGGTTAGGTGGAAGGTTTTAATAGATGATTGGCGTGGCCTACAGTGGACTAGAGCTGTCAAAATTGCTCAAAAATATTCCTCTAAAATAAACACATGTATTCGAATATATTGGAATATCTAGGCTATATTATTTGCGCATTATGTCAGTGACGTGCATCATGTCATCTGTTTTTAACTTTTTGTATGGTTATTGCTTGACAGGGGGGATCCCAAGCAGCTTTCAGCCATAAGGCATTTCCTAATTCACCCGACACTGATATTCAAAATGTTGAAACTATTTCGGCATAGCCTATATATAAGCAGTTTAATTAAATGTAATGTTAGTTGTAAACAAACGGGCTACTTGGTGAGGCTTGGCCTCACAGATGCACTCGTGCCTTAAATGGCAATACAAATCTTCACGATATAGGCCTATTAACTGACCGCCGGATTCATGTTGGCTGGGGGGCAGAGGGGGCCATCAGACATTTGTTCCCTAGGGTCTATGAATTGTTAATCTGGCCCTGCCCCCAACAAACGCAACTTTCCACCTCTGAGACAGCTTAAAAGAAGTCTAGAGGACTCCTAACTCACTAAGACCTACTTACTGTAGGCTGCGCAAACCACAGGCCTTTTTTTTGGGCAAGCCTGCATTCAAGGCAGGCCTTCTGTTGAAGATTTTATATAAATCCTGCGCTAACAGCAATCCTCCTACTCCCCGCTACCACAGCTGTGGATAGTGTGGCATGCTCACGCTTTATGTCTCCTTCTTGCAAACTAGGCCTATAGCCCAACCATTTAAGTCTTCAAAAAATAACAACTTGCCAGATATGCCTTCATATCTTTGGGCTTCATTCAGCATTTTGTTCTTCCACTGGAAATCTACTCTTCTCTCTTCTACATTTGCTGCCTGCTGCATCCTTTCTGTTGTGTATTGTTCAGAAAATGTTTGACGTCTTGAGTTAATCCATTAAACATTGTTTGCTGGTAACCAGCCACAAATAGCCTACAGATTCTTTGCGTATGACATAAAGCTATTCTCTTCAAAATGCACGTTCTATAGGCTGGCCAAGTGCGTAATTCCTGCGGCATAAAGCAGATGTATTTGTTTATTGTACAGAAAAATAAAAATAACCGGTCAAGCAGTCAATTGACTACATTGCAGTCAATAAGTAGGGCAAATTACTTAAAACCAAAACGTGGGTCATAGTTGTCTAAGCCTCTGCTGTGAGGCCAAACCCATGAACAAAGACGCAGCGTTGATATCTGCAATAGAGTTTTTTTGCTAAACAAGCTCACAGCCGAACGAGTCATAGCACTGAAGGGAGAGGCAACTGGCATGTGATCTCCCACGGGCCAATGGATGTACAAGTTTTCTCCTGTGCCTACTTATATTTAATCCAGTGTTTTGTCAATTTGCAAAATGCTATTCGTTTTAAGTACTTTTGTATAGGGTACTATCTTAATTGCTTTATACTCAATACTTGACCAATGGCCATTGCATCTGTCTATTGAAAGTGAGAATGTGGCATGTGATCTACTGTGTAGGCTTCATAAAATAAAATAAACAGATTGCTAATGGCCTACAAGCTGATCTGGGGTGCGTTTCCGTGACAATTCACGGAGGTTAGCTTTTACTAACAGGATGCGCCGCTCAACTAACTAACATGTAAGTTACGACTGTTTCCCAAAACTGTCGTGACTTATATAGTACTGTAAGATTGGACCATGATAGTTTCCAAACTTCAGTAGTCTGGACTAAGGTGGTTAATGACGTTTTAGTAGCACGTGAACGGGCACCTGCACAAACTTCTGTGGCGCATTGCGTTAAGGCCGGCAGATGACAGCCGCCGTTGCACAGCAGTTACCAGTCCCCTGTCCAAGAGTTGGAACCTGGGTTAAGATTTTGACAACAATATTGACATCGTTGTTTACCTAAGTTTATCTTTTGTGCAGATCATATTATCAAAATCAGAATCAGCCTTCTTGGCTTGGTTTGCGTAAACTAACAAGGACCCCCCCCATGAAAATAAAAGGCTACATATTATCAGCTGACTTGTCAAAAAGTGCGCACCACCTTATTATTATCTGCAGGTGTGTGACTTACTTACGTGCACATGGCTGCAAATTGACTTTTAATTTATGTATTTTCTGCCTTGGGCATTTTAAAATAAGGATGTATGGTGGTTAGAAGTGTAAATATCAATTAGAAATATTGATATTGATATTGATATTGATATTTATAATTATTAATTTGCAAACAAATAACTGGCGTCAGTGACATCTTTGACATGAAGATCCATGGAACTATGCTTCTACTAGCATTCTACCACAGGTCGAGAGGTGTAGTTGTAACTACACAACTTTATAATAGTGGTAGCTTAACGCTCGTTGCTACTATGGTTTTGGGAAACACTAACGTAGTGTAACGATGCATTGACTATGTAAGTTGCAAATATGAATGTAATTCCGCGGCTAAAGCAGATGTATTTGTTTATTGTACAGAAAATAAAAATGACATGTCAAGCAGTCAATTGACTACATTGCAGTCAAGAAGTAGGGCAAATTTATTTTTTAAACCAAAACGTGGGTCATAGTTGTCTAAGCCTCTATAGCGTAGCCTGTTCAAAAAAACGCCGCAGAAGCCTACCCAAGGCTACAGATTAAATCTGAACAGTTATTTCTCTACCGGCTCAATTACCACAACACTGTTTTGATTTTATGTGAAGGCGCTACCCCAACACTGACAATAATGTAGACAGCAAATTCGATTTCGATTTTCAATTTACCATTGTGTAGTCAAGCCTTAAGCCACCCAAGTAGTCTAAATCGTGGTAAATCCGCTTTTTCAGAAGGGCGCAGGCAGAGCGATGTACAGTGGCAGAGCAACGCACAGTGGCTGAAAGTGGTACTAAAGCTTCACGCAGCTTCACGCAAAATGCGCCAACTGAAGTGGCCATTTGAAAGCGATGCCCACTGTATAGCTGCAAGCAGCAATGCGGGGGCCTAGCAGTGCGCTATAGCAGGAATGGCGTTGCCATGGCATGAGCAAGCACTCACAGCAAGAGGCCAAATTACACCAATGTCCTTGTGCGCTCTCATAATCAGCTACCATGTCCCTCTACCAGAGGTGGAAAGTAACGAAATACATTTACTCACGCTACTGTATTGAGTAGTTTTTCTGTGTATTTTGTATTTTTTAAGTAGTTTATAAAATCGGTATTTTAAATTTTACTTGATTACTTTTTTTGAGTGAAGTATTGTACTGCCACATCAAAATCCCATCCGTTACTTGTAAAAAAAAAAAAAGTTAAGACTAACTGAAACAGAAAGGGAGAGAAAAAATCGCCCTCTAAACCACTAGCCTAGTGATAAAGATCAGCATGTAGCCTGACAGGACATGAATCAAGCTGACGCCATGCAGTCTTTCTGAAAGTGATGGAGATGGAGCTGGATCACGAGATGCATCAGATTAGCCTAACTATGAAAGTGTATTTTCCGCTATTCCAATGGGTTGTCTCAGTTCGCTTTATCACCAATGATTATTATTATTATTGAGATATTCAAGCAAACACCATGGGATTTCGTGGTTTTGACGCTTGTGCTCACCTTTTTGGAAAGAAGTTTATTAGCAGTTGTTTCCCCATTTTGATGTCTCTTTTTTCCTGTTTTGGCTTTTTGTTTTTAGTAACTTGACTTGGCTTTGGAGAGACATTGCACCAGCAGCACAACAATTAGCTGTCCACTACTAGCGACGCCAACTAAATAAACAAAAGATAGACTACCTTAATCGCAGGCGGACTCAAAACCATTTAGCTCTTTAGCAAGGGAGAGTGAGAGTGACCTTTAGACAGTTTTCACTATGTTTTGTATACAAATCAGTACATCCAATCAGTCAAACTTACATTTCGTCTGACATTCATTTTTACATTTAATTTGGAAGTTAAAATATTCAGTTAAAATAAATATTTGGTGGAAATGAGTATTGAACGCTTAATTTTTTTCCAGTAATTAGCCCTAAACTTCCAGTGAGTCTATTTGAAATTTTCACCACACATATATTAACACACATATAAAAAAATCCAAAACATAAAGAGTTTTGTGTATTAAAGTGAAATGACACAGGAAAAAAGTATTGAACGTGCCTACTGAAATTTCTTCAATACTTTGTGGAAGCCTTTTGTTTGTAAAGACAGCTTCAAGACATTTCCTGTATGACAAAACCTATTAGTCGCAGTATTAGGTGTGATTTTGGTCCATTGTTCTAAACAGATTCCAGGGTCCCTCTTGTGAATCCTAATCTTTAGTTCCAGATTACTTCCAGAACTGTTTAATTGAATTGAATTGAATTGAATTGGCTGCCTTCAAGTCTTTCTGGGAGCTCTCCGAGTGGTCCTTGGCCTTAGAATTGACTATCCTTCTGACTCCCCTGGTCAGAAAATATTGCAAGGAGATCCTGTGCCCTTGTGGGTTGATGATGCAGTGATGTTTCTTCCACTTGGAGATAATGGCTCCCATGCTGCTTACTGGAAGATTCTGAAGTTTTGAAATGCATCTGTAACCAGTTTCATTGATATGTTTTGCAACAATAAGGTTGCAAAGGTCTTGGGAGAGCTTTTTGCTTTTATCCATCATGAAATGTTTTTTGTGTGACACCTTGGTAATGAAAAACTTTTTTTATAGCCCATCAATATGTAAGCTACCAACCAAGCTTATATTAATTTGCACAGATATAAAGGATAACTACTCTTAACTACTTCCAGCTCGTTCCTTCCCTTTCCTTGCCTTAGTGCTTTTTCTTAGCGTGTAGCGTGTGTCCCTGTGTTATTCCACTTCATTACACATGACTGATGAAAGTGTTGTGCCCCCTGTATTCCACTTTCTGGGCCCTTCCTCCATTGCCCTATACTTCCCACTTTCCCCCCAGTTCGACACCTTTAATCTGCTGAACCTTCTGCTCGCTTCCAAATATTAAAAAAACTCTGCAACTCAACATTGGCCTACCTGCCTCAGCTGTCAGAGGGGCTTTTTTTCAGTTGTGCTGGATTACTGTTCACTGCAAAGTTTCACCCAAGGATGAGTGCAACTAACTTTTGAAAAATCAACTACTGCTCAAACTTAAAAGGAGAACTCCAGTGATTTTTCACATAGATCTCCATTTCTCAACATCCTTATCAGGCAAGTACTTCCACTCGGTGGCCATATTGCAACACTTTTTGGGCACTACCCACACAGAAATGCGTGGGTAAGGCTTCACGACACCAATCTTGCTCCAGCAGTTAGATCACAACAGATGATTGGCACGATGTCTTCACAGCACACCATATGATTGGCTCAATGTATTTTACAACACACCACATGATTGGCTCAATGTATTCACATACAAGTGTTTTGTCATGAAGGGTTGTGATATGTGTAGACAACTGGCATATTATGCTACAAACTAACCCCATGCATTACTATGGAGGATTTTTTGAGTGCTGTATCTCCCTCATTAGAAAGTCTCTGGTAAACTGGTTGTTCTGGTAAACTTCCAAAAAAAAAAAAGTACCTAAGTAACTTTTTTACTTTTAAAGTACATTTTAAATTAACTACTTTTTACTTTTACTTGAGTACATTTTTCAGATCGGTATTTTAACTTGTACTTGAGTAATATTTCATCAAGGTATTGGTACTTTTACTTGAGTACAATATTTTCATACTTTTTCCACCTCTGCCCTCTACCAAGTTTGGACTTCATACAACAAAGTGTTGCTGAGATGTGAGCTCACTTTCTTTTTTACAGCACCCCTAAAGGTCAAATGAGACCACTTTCCTTGCATGTCCTCACAATCAGCTAATATGTCCATGTATCAAGTTTGGACTTCATACAAGGAAGCGTTGCTGAGATATGAGCCCACTTCCTGTATTACAGCGCCCCCTATAGAGGCCAAATGATGCCAATTTCCTACTGTGTCCTCACAATCAGATACAAAGTTCCTGTACCAAGTTTGGACTACATTAAAGCGTCTCCGAGATGTTAGCCCACTTCCTGTTTTGTGGCTTCATTGCCATATTTGATTGGCTGTCATGGGCCAATAAAGTGGAATTTGACAAATCTGACAAGTATCGTTTGTGCGGCTCGGTCTGAAGATCATCTCCGCCAAGTTCCGTGAAAATCGGATACAATTTGTGACCGCAGAAACTTTCCGTAGAGTTTGGACCAAATTCAATATGGCGGAGGTCCAATATGGCGGAAAGTGACGGGATAGGGGTCAATGAACTCGGGATGGTCCAAGGATTCAGACGCTACCTCAATTGTGAAAATCAGACAAAAGAGTCAAGGATCATGCGCATGAACGCATGTCCAGCATTGAATTGGTGGTGGCGCTAGTGTGTTCAATGTATATGCATGAAAATGGCTGAGTGATTGGGACAGTGTCCTGACTAATGTTATCAAGATTTGTTATGTTAACTTAAAGCATCACCGAGATGTTAGCCCACTTCCTGTTTTGCGGCTTCATCGCCATATTTGATTAGCTGTCACGGGCAAACAAAGTTGAAATTGAAAAATCTGGCAAGTATCTTTTGTGCAGCTCGGTCTGATGGTAAACTTCGCCAAGTTTCGTGAAAATCGGATGAAATTTGTGACCGCTGAAACTTTTCGTAGAGTTTGGACTAAATCCAATATGGCCTGTTGGTGGCGCTAGACGGCTGGGCTTAGAGGTCCGTAAATGAGTATGAGTGGTCAGTGGAGTGTCCCGAAACTTTCTGCCAAACTTCAGCACTTTTTAGCCAGGCGTTCTATGGGCTGCCATAGACTCCAATGGCGGAAGTATAATAGGAAAAGCTAGTAACTCAATGGGTGCCTTCGCAGCTTTGCTGCTAGGCCCCCAAAAAAGGCAAACAAATGATGTTTATCTGCAAATACGGCCACCTCGGACCATCTACTGAACTCCAGGTGCCGTCTAAGTTCCGGTGAAGTGATGTAGCTATGTTCACTAGCTCCCTACACACTTTGAACTTAACATGGCTGAACACCCTGTACAGCTCACGCAGTCCACTGTCCCTTTCTTCCTCCTGTCTTCTTTCTCTTTTCTGCTTTTTTCTGTTATAATCCTGCTTCCGAGGGAACAAATCTACCCCTACACACACACACACACACACACACACACACACACACACACACACACACCTGTCCATCCAACAAACTTCAGATTCGAGAGACGTTGGTGGAAAACAAAAAGAAGGCATGAGTGGCTGTCTGAGGAGGTACAGATGGAGAGAAATAGAATGCAGACATAACAGGAAAGCCTAAGAAAGGTGTCTGAGAAACAGAGAGAGAGAAAGAGAGTGAGAGAGGGCGTGTCAATGAGTCAATGATAGAGGCCTTGATAGAGGCCTTTGCTGCCATGGTGATAATGAATGTCACCATATAGGGAAGGCAGCCCAAGTCAACTGTGCTCTATTGCTGGGGGCCATATGACTGCTCACATGCGCGGCACAGGACACCTGTTCTAGAGCAGTGATGACCCACACCAGATGTGACGGTAAATTAAAGTGTTCATGCGTAAGAGAACATCTGTGTTAGATATGCAAGACCCCACCCCCTTCAGACTCACACACACACCACATAAGGGGTCAGCCACTGTAATTATTCTACTCTAAGAAAATGTACCCTAAAATTACTGTACGGGGGAAATAAGTACTGAACATGTTCAAAAAAATTCAGTAAGTATACTATTTGCATGAAATTTTCATCAGACATCAGTATTAACTCCACATGTATATTGTATATATAAAAAAATCCAAACATTAAACTCCTTAAGTAGTTATGTGTAATAAAGTGTAAATTACACAGGAAAAAAGTATTGAACACGCTAAGAAAAAGCAGTACACCAAGGCAAGGAAAGCCACGGAACAAGCTGAAATCTATAAGCAGTTTATTGTTTATAGCAGTTTATATAAGCAGAGATTAATAAGTAATTATCCCTCCTATCTGTGCAAATTAATATAAACTGGGTTAATACATATTGATGGGCTATAAAAAGGTTTTTCGCTACCAAGGTGTCACACAAGAAACATTGCCTTGTTGCAAAACATATCAATGGAACTGGTTACAGGTGCATTTCAAAACTTCAGAATCTTCCAGTAAGCAGCATTGGGGCCATTTTCTGTAAGTGGAAGGAACATCACTGCATCATGCACAGGATCTCCTTGCAAGATTTCTGACCAGGGAGTCAGAAGGATAGTCAGAAGAGTAGCCCAAGAGCCAAGGACCACTCAGAGAAAAAAGCACACCAGAGGATGTACTTCTTGCGGCAGTTGAGGAAATTCAACCTGCCAAAGTCAATGTTGGTGCACTTCTACTCTACCATCATAGAATCCATCCTCACTTCCTCCATCTCCATCTGGTATGCTGCTGCCACTGTCAAGGACAGGGGAAGTCTTCAGCGCATCATTTGCTCTGCTGAGAGAGTGATTGGCTGCAGCCTGCCTTCTCTCCAAAGTCTGTATAGTGCAGCAGATTAATGGCATATTTCAAGAGAATCGTTCAAATTGGTATAAAAACATGAAATTTGGCACAGATACTCTCTAAGCGTCACTTTTTGGGAAAAAGGCGCTGGCCACCCAAAAATTCAACATGGCGGCCATTTTTTCAAGATGGCCGCTATTTCTGTCAAATGTCATTATGTCAATCGTTCAAACAGTGATGTATGGATTACATTTTGTTAAAATACTCTCTTAAGAATGTTTTTTTTTGGAAAATAGACTAGTAAACTAGTAGTTAGATGGCCGCACCTGAATTGACAGGTTGTTCCAGCGCGGGAGAGCCGAGCCAAGGGTAAGCGGGGCAATATATGACTTGGAGTCTGTCTCAACTGGTGTGCAGGGGCGGAGTGGCAATCGGGACGGTCGGGAGTTTTCCCGGTGGGCCGGCCGAGGTACGGGCCGGCCCACAGAGCTTCTAGCACGGCCCTGTGACGTACATGAGAAATCTCAAAGACTTACACTTCAAAGTTAAACGAAGTCCAACCAATATTTATACCACTCGCTCACTGTCTATAATATATGGGAGAGATAAGTGTGCAGGGTAACCATGAATGACATATTATATACATATTATATTACCCTGCACACTTATCTCTCCCATGCTGATTTTTGTGAAGGCTAGCCTTAATTTTTTATCTTAATTCATTTTTGTCTTAATTCATTTTGTTATTCAGGCGTTACAGAACTTTCATGGTCACAAATACAAAAATACAATTTAATTTGTTTGTTTGTTCTTAAATCAACGCAGGCCTAGGCTGATTGCAGGTCAAGTCGTCATAATTTTCCCGGTGGATTTTAGTGTCCCACTCCGCCCCTGCTTACGTGAGTACACTTTCGTGTAGTACCCTATGTGCACTGTGTGCTTACTGGCGGAGTTCGGAAATTTTAACAAAATAGTATTGTCTCATATCAAACACTAACTCTGTACACTTCACGGAAATGACAATTGCAAACATTTTAATATAACTTTATTGGCATCCTCAATTCGACAGTGACATGGTCATACTGTGTCAAAACATGAACCGTTTATGTTATAACTTGCTTGTACCTCTGTAAAGTCTGTTTTCCACTGCTGCTGCTTCAGCTTTCTCAACCGCGATTACCACAAGTTTGAAAACACTCCCTCTCCTTCCGCTATTTGGCCAAGATGGCGTCGTTATGAGTGCACCATCCAGGAACTTGCAGCGCCCTTCGTGTCGTTGGACTTTTCAGTGTGAACACCCTCATGCACTCAAATTAGGTATTGTAAGTACAGAAGTACGCGATTTGAGACACAGTCTTGTTCATGTATGCTTACCTGGAAGG
The DNA here is from genome assembly GCF_017589495.1 of Alosa alosa. NCBI lineage: Eukaryota > Metazoa > Chordata > Actinopteri > Clupeiformes > Clupeidae > Alosa > Alosa alosa. The sequence goes on from NC_063212.1 coordinate 185,073, forward strand.
TGTAGATCACACGGGACTTAAATGGCACTGGATGAATAATCGGGCTAGGTGTAGGTGACCAGAACTTAGTTGTATCCCATACTTGAGTGTGTACTATGTCTATGATTGAGGTGGTAAAAGGATAACCCCTCGGCCTTAATCAGACAACAATCCCCCAAAATGGCAAATGAAAATCCCATGTCAACCAAGAGATCAACTGATTGGATGAAATATTGTCTTTGTCAGACAGACACAAAGGAACCCCTCCTATCAACCCAACCCAACCCAACCCAACATGATGGCTATAAAATGACTGCCACCAACATTCTACTCTTTCACAATAAGTGACCTGGAGATCCTTGAGAAATTTGTGGTCCTGCTGTATGGGCGGTGGTAGTGTAGTGGTTAAGGAGCTGGGCTAGCGTGCAGTAGCCTGAAAGTTGTCGGTTCAATTCCCGGCTTCCACCGTTGTGCCCTTGAGCAAGGCACTTAACCCCAAGTTGCTCCGGGGACAATGTGATCCCTTGTAATATAGCTGACATATGTAAGTCACTTTGGTCAAAAAGTGTCTGCTAAATGTAATGTAATGTAATGTAATGATCGATCAAGCACATCTGTTAGTGTAGATGAGGCTAAACTTGACATGTTTGCCCGAAAGCAGAGGCCATATGAAGCCATTCCTCAGGGCAGCTCTGCTTCAACACACTAAACGTGCTGCATATCAGGCAGGCTGCATATGGGGTCAAGCAAACCAGTGTCAGCCAGATCAGAGTCCTGCTGACTGGGGATGGAAAAAGCTTGGTGAACAATGGGGGGTCTTCTGGACAGCAAATGCACCAGTTGCACAAAGTTGTGAACAGCTAGCCAAGTGTGGCTGCAAATCAGAGTGCCATGGAAGATGCAAATGTTTTAGATTAGATTTCCTGATTCTGGACCGAGATGTATACTGTATGAACACCTTCCTGGATATGTTGCCCCCAATACAACATCTGCTGACTGCCAAGCAGGGAGGCATTGGCTACCATTTTTAACAGTCTTTATTATGACTCGGCAGGGCACAACCTCTCAATCTCAGGCTGGACACTCTAACCACAAGGCCTTTTGAGCTGGTAAAAATGTGAATATAACTTATGTTAAGTCCCAACAGAGTACACTATTAAACACTCACCTTGAAAAATGCCTTGAATTTTTGCGATTGCCTTTTTCTAAAAGTGTGGCCGTTAGAATATTTTTGTTAACATGCATGTGTCCATCAGTGTACACTAGTGCAGTGCCCGTTCAAACATGCCATTCCTGAAGAAAACCCGTAGCTCAATTACATGCCCACAAGTATGCCTGCTTTAAATATAGGATGATAGGGAAACATCATTCCAGCTAAGCATTCAATAATGAATACTGAATATTATAATATATTAGCCTATAATTAATGTGGCCTCTAATACGTGTGTAATAAATTTAGGCATGGCTGCATGTGACATTTCTACAGATCAGAATGACATAAGCCTAACAACTGTTTTGAGTTAAATGTGTACTGTATAGTTTACTGAATAACTTCCTAATGCTATTCGAAGCGTCAGTTTATTGCACATACTTTTATTTTGAGTGGTCAATACCCGTGTTTGATGGCGTAATAAGTGACGTTGCTCAGTCTTGTTGTCTAACATTAGCTATGTGGCATTAGCCTATCGCTCGTTTCAATTTGGGACCTTGCAGTCGGAATTGTCATTTGTTTTGTCAAAGTCTCAAGTCCAAAGTAGCCTGGGCTATTCGAAGCGTCAGTTTATTGCACATAATTTTGAGTGGTCACTACATACATACCCGTGTTTGTTAGTGTGTTGTTGGAAAAGCAATTAAACTGCATACAGGGAGTCTTTATTGTTGAGGTCAGACATGATAATCATCTTGCATCTTAACCCACAAGCGGTTCCCGAGTAATCCGTTTTTAATTTGCGACTGACTATCATCAAAGTGAGACCTGTCAGTAGGCTACACCAAACAGGCTCTGGCTACACGATTCATGGGGTGGAGCTCCCCTGAAACTGGTCCCCTTGGAAACAGTGCAGTGCAGTGCAGCAATAAATGTCCTACGTAAATAAGCATATTTTGAAATATGCATTCAAAAATCTTCAAAATCGAGAGTGCACATTTTTGTGCCACGCGCGAGCCACATACGAAATCTTAGGTCAGTCTGACAAACGGTCAGCGAGATATGGGCTCCACATGACCACACACAGTACCATATTTTTGTACTACATTGTATAATGTATACAGCATGTTTGTGTGTGTGAAAGACAGAGATCACCTGTATGCCATGTTAGTCCGGTCCGCTGTGGTGTCAGTGATTGACAGGTTAACCTCTCTAAGGTACAGCTCCAGCCTTCTGCGTTCCATGAGCCTCTTAGCCGCGTCCAGGATCTGCCCGGCCAGGATCCCGGCTTCGGATCCCCTGCCCCCACCACCTGAGGACCCCCCACGGCTCTTCCTGGAGAGGGCATATAGGTCGCCCATTGAGAAGCGCTTCTTCCCTGCCGTTGCACCCATTGGGGTAGCTGCAGAACCCGCACGGCCTGCAAACATGTTGCCCTGGTGTGTTCACACACACACCTCTGACACAAATATAAGCTCACAGGTTTTCACTCTTGCCAGCAGGTGCAAACACAATCGAGCACAGGTCTCAAAAACAGTTCCTCTGACTAAAAACAAACACTGGTGAAAATCCCATTTCTTGTGATTGAACCTTCCTCTTCTTGTGATTGAACAACTGTCCTCTTTGGAGAAAACACAAACACAGTCCTTAAATCTTAATGAAACACAGGAGAAGTAGAATGAAAGTCCAGAGAATCCTCAATTGTGCAATTTTCTCAGTAACGTTGATTCTCTACCTCAGTCTGTACTATACAGTACCTCTGCTGAAGTCCATGTCAGTTCTTCAACTGGTCATGAAGCTCAATTATTTTACAGTGCTCCACTGAGATAATTCATTACACAATAATTACTCTCTTTATCTTCATTTGCAATCCAAGGCTAATTAACAATAGTCCGGTCAAGCATCTAGTCTCATCTGCTTTATGGACTTGTCTCTCTTTCCAGTGAAGCCACACTATTTTAAACTCCACCTTTTCCATTTGACAGGCAGTTTGAGATTGGTTACAGACACTCACTGAGATTACCAGGAAACATAAGCAGGGCGGGGAGCTATGGCAACACACCCAACCTCACATGCCATCCACAATGTGGTGTAGGGGATTAAGATTAGGGACAGTGTGTGATGATCACATGATCAGAACATAGAGCAATTTTTATAGATTACAGTTGAATAGAGTAAATCAAAGGCGAAAGGTCAACTTTTTTCAACAAACACACACACACACACATTTAAAGTAGCTTACATTCATACTATACAAACACACACACACATGCAAAACATTTAAACTGGCCAAATAAACGATATATAGTAGTACATCTTGTGAATTAATAAAGTTTCACATAAATATTTGCCATTTGTTTTGAAGCCATTAACCTCCAATTATGTAACGTAAAGTTAAGAGGTCATCATCTGTCCACTGTTTTTGGACTAGACTCTATTAGGGGAAAAGACTGGAACATACATATTTCAAATATAATCCCAGCACTCCAACTTTAATCCCAGCATCCCACCGCTGCGCTCCAGGAAAAACATGGTACCCTAATGTGCTAGTACTACAGATAGTTTGGTTCTGTTCGGCTCCCTGGCTAACATCCTATGCTTGACTGGCTCTGGACAGGCAGGAAATGTGTCCCTCAGTTGCATGTTTGAATGGATATCTTTATCAAGATTAAACTGATGAGAAATTGTGTCAACTTTAGGTTTTTTTTCAGAAAACAAAACAAAAAAATGCACAGAAAACAAAGAGAGAATCTAAACCTAATGGCAAAAGATCCAATATTTGCTTCTAAAGCTCCTTCTGAACGATCAGGGGCACCACATAGATGTCACAGGGGGTCTGGTCTGCCCCCCTCCCCCCACCCACCCCACTCCAGAGATTCATAACCCCCCTACATAGTCCTGACTGTCTTGACTGAAAAGTCACAGGAGCCTCCCAGGGAATGCTTTAATAGTCATCACGTACTTATTTATTGATCATAACATGTCACAGTGTTTACAAATTGCATCTATGCTATTTTCTAGAACAGCATGATGCCTCTGATCTAGGGGGGAAACTAACTAACTAACTTGTTATGGCTTTGTGTGTAAATGTGCATGTATGTATGGGTGTGAGTGAGAGAGAGCATGTGTAAGTGTGTGTGTGGGTTGGGGTGGTGATGGTGGTGGTGGGGGGTCATGAGCTCATCAGTATTATCATATTTTTTTCAGGATTAGAGACCAGAGATTATATTACTACCCTTCATCTAGGATTATCTCAAATGAGTTCAGCACACTGGACAGGGACAATCTTCGCAAAATTACAGTCACACAATTAGTTCCAGCTGACTTACAACAAACACAGTAAACAGAATTCATACATACACACACACAGCATCAGCATCTTCATCATCTCCATCAGTATACAGTACAGCAGGCCGGCACACAAACAGACCGCCTCAGCCTCAACACACTCAATGCAACTTCAGGCATTTGCAAGGGGTACAGTAGATCTATAACCTTCCCCCCCCTTTTTTCCTACACCCACCCATGCGGGTGGCCACTGTCAAAAAGTGAGTCAGAGCAGAAACTCCAAGGGCCCTATCATGACCGTCTAAAGCGCATCGTCACTTGTCAAAAGCTTATTCAAATTTAGTAGGATGTCCAGTCCACATTGGGAGTGTTTTCGTTATCAAACGTTGAGCGCATGGCACAATAAGGTGTTCCTAGGTTTCTTAATCAGTCATGGGGGTGTGTTTGGGGGTAACATCATTTAAACCAATGAAAATGACATCTGTCGTTCCCTTTAAGGTGCGATGTCAAAGAATGCATTGGTATTTTGACAGTGCATTTGATAGAGGCTGCTTGCAAGACCATATGGAATAGTCATTGCACTAAAGCAGTGTTCTCAAACTTTTTCAGACCAAGGACCACTTATCCAATAAAAAAACCATCACGGACTACCTAGCTAAAAAAAGAGTAGTACCTACTTCAAAAGTATATTACACAATAGGCCTACTCACTGAACCACCTTGCTTATTGTCTTTGCACCTTGCTTATTGTGTCAGAGGATTAATATGATTTAAACTGGCATAGCTTACATAGGCAATATTGCAGAACTGTTTGGATTTACATACAAGTTGGTTCAATATTGCATCTATACTATATTTTACCACGTCTGCTCGCGGACCACTTGGGATAGCTTGCGGACCACACTTTGAGCGCCTTCAGCTGTGTTCCATACTGTCTCTCGCCTCTGCCCTACTATCACTTTTAACCATCATTACCAATTTGCAAATGATGGTGAATAACTACTCATCATGAGATGCACAGTATTTCGTAGTATCTTTATTCTAATTATGTTTCCCATTGTAATCGTGCAATTTGTAATGTTTTGCATGGAAGTGCGCTGGTGTGCGTTAATGGATGGAAGAAGGATGGTGCGTGCACCCGCCAATGACTTGACAATGCGTTCTTAAAATAACATATAAACAACTCGCCATAGACTTCTGACCAGGTGTAAAATAGCAATTTTTAGACAATGCGCTAAGCCACTCCCACTTAACAAGTTGTTAATTGCCACACCCCTGGGCGCATTGTTTAAAAAATAAACGTGCAAAATAAGGAATTAAACTTTACGCCATGCGTCAGGGTGCAAAATACAGCCCCAAAACACACCAGAGTGTGTCTGTGTTTGTGAGTGTGTGTAAAAAATGGAAAATAAAAAATACAAATAAAAACATCTTAGAGCATACACTATGGGTATGATTAAATCACATTTTGACAGTCTCACATTGAAGACTAGAAAAGCATTTTAAGCACTTTAAAACACTTCAGTGTTTGGGAAACAACAAGTTGTTTTAGTAGCAAGTCCAGCTAGTATTACACAACAGCATGCAAATGACCATACCCACAGTCACAAACCACATGCACTAAAAATGTCCCTCGGGATGAATTAAGTATCTATCTATCTGTATGTATCTATGCTTGGCAGTGGAGAAGATCCCTATTTTTCTCTCTCAGTCTCGCTCATATACACACACAATTTTGTCTGAAATCTGTGTGATTTTTAATGTTCAATCCAATTCACAGTCAGAGAGCAGGCCTTATTTCTCCTGCTTTTAAAAATAAACACATTCTTACATAAAATACATAATGCTACTATATATTAGTACACCAAGATCAAAAACCAATTAAAATGTTATGAAAAACCTATAATATAACTCACAAGTAATGAAATGTAGGCATAGATTATAATTTTAATATTTAACCACTTCATCATAGCACCATACATATTGCCATTGTGATATTTGTATGCAATCTACTTTGATGTTCTGTTGCAGTTAGTCTGTAGGGCATGGCGTAACCTTTACATTTGTAGCTGTGCTGGGATCAGTGTGTGATGTGGGCCGGAAATAATTGCACAGCAGGATGCCCAACTGTTTAAGATCATCTTGGGTCAGGTCTAGGCGGCACGGGCACTGAAGAAGGGAAGGGCGCGGACAAAGGAGTCAAGTCGGCTGTTGAAGAGCTCGCTCTGCAGAGTGTCTCCCAACACACACAGTGGGTTCTTGATGATGTACTCGACATATAGCTGCTCACACACATTCAAAAAGATGGGAGCAGTAATCAAATACAAGTTCATACAATTTATGTGCACTGATTAAAAATCATAACATGAAAAGAACATGAAAAGTTGATTCTTAAACAAACACACACCGTGCTGTATATCTGGTGCAGGATGTCTCTGCAGTTGGGCACACCGAGGTCTGTGTTCATGATGATCTTGATGCCAGTGGGCGTCTCATAGTAGTGCAGCTTATAGCGACTTGTCTGGAAGGACACAAAGCCATCCTTCCTGAACAAACCTGTCAAGGACATAAACTCATTGCGGTTTCCCAAATACACACACACACACACAATCACTCTCAGAAACACAGGCATAAAGCATTGGGCTAGACAAGGACTGTATACACTATAATCAAGAACAACTGCCAGGTCAAGGACTGTACACCCAGAAGAATTAATGTATATAAATTATACAGCAATTCTAAAGACCTATGCCTAATCAAGGTCAAGCACACTCATTCCATAGATGGAATCACATAAGATACCACACCTCTGGGCTTCAGGCAGGATATTACTGTTACATGGGGTGCATTCTCTGTCTGGGACAGGTTTCTCTGCCCCCAGATCCCCACTCTCTCCCTCACCAACACACACACACACACACACACACACAACCAGAATGTGTTACAAGGATACATGTCCAATGGAGACATCTTACTGACAAAAGATCGAATGGAAAACAGCATCCCATACATCAGCTTAAACTCCTGCGAAATAGAGATGAAAGAATGGACATTGCGGAAGAGGGGCAGGAGAGGGAGTAACACAGAGTTTTGGTTTGGAGTAACACTTATAATAAGGTTCTACATAAAATGTTAACACAACACATAAAAAGTTAATACAGCACAACTACATCTTATCAGCAAACAAATAGAGTTATGCATTTAGATAAATAAGCTGGATACAACTGGCTGTGGGAATATACCTCTGAAGTTCGCCTACAAAAAGGAACCAAAGCTGCCATTTTTGCCCAGAAGATCATCTTTATGTAACTTTATGAAATGCATCTTTTGGTGCATTTTGACATTGTAAACGTTCTCTAACAAGAGTGAAAAGCAGTTTACAGTAAAGCTACTATTTATTGGCTAAATGTTGGTCCCTCCTCTGTCTCTTGGTGCCCTGTGGGATAATTTTTATTTTTCTCATTGAATGTTTAGTATACCTTATATACATGTATTAAATCTAATTGTCATCTCCTTACTCTGACCCTTGTGTTTTCTGAAATTCCTATGTTGGAATGTTTAGTTAAATTAACCCCTGTGTCACCGAACTGTGGGTAACCCTCAGGATGGGGGGTGGTAAACATTTCTTATCTCTGTTAAAATACCAGATGGTTAAGTGATCACGGAGGGTGACAACTTGTGATTTTCCATCGGTGTGGGGTAAGGGTATAAGAGTTTGCTTCACCCACAAATGTGTAGGCTTGTTACTTTGACATTTCATGTGGGTAACATGCTCCCAGCATCGTGAATAAAGCTGCAGTCTCACACCAGTTCCGATTCCGCTCCATCTTCAGCTAACTCCATAGACAGTACAGCAGTACTGCTACACTGTGACTGAATATTTGATTTATGAGCTCCACCTTCATCACCTGCATTCACCACTCTATGGGTGTGTTCGAAACAGGTAAAGTTGCTGCCTTTTAAGATATCTAACTGGGGAGCAAGTCAGCAAGTGCGGTTCGAAACCGAAAAAACAAATTCTGCTGCCTTTTAAGATATCTTAGAATTCCCAAATAACGGTCATTTTTGAAGGCAGCATCGATGCACACTTCATGCTCCCTCCTACCCATAATCCCTTGCGGCAACGTCTGAAACAGCTGTGAAAGGTAAACAAACATGGCGGATGACATCGGTAATGGCTGCTGAATCTGTTTAAAATGTCATTTGTGTGACCTTATTTTGCTTAGATTTGTAGATTACAGATTAGAAATAAACAATTTACTATCTGATTATGCCATTGTTGTAACCATTAATAGCATCTGGTCTGATATATCTGCCGGCCGTAAAACTAATTTATACCGTTAGTCTGCTAGCTTACGTAAACTAATTTAGTTTAACGTCAGGCCTTTGCTAACGTCATACTGTAGTGTTAACCAAAGATTCTAGAGTGCTACGCTCATTTTTAAAAGATGCATTTAATCCAAAGTCATGTCTAGTGAGACAGCTCTCTATGTAGGGAGGGAGGCAGTAGGCAGCTGTCTCCCGTTTCGAACACACCCTATGTCTCCTATTTTCCCATCGTCTGGATGACTCAGTCCTCTTTTATGGAGTTTACTCAGTTCCACTATGTACTGCCATCTTATTTGCCCACCTGCTGTCTGTAGCACTTTAGTTCTCAGCCAAAGTGTACCCAAGCAATTTTAGCAAGGTGGGAACATACAAAATGACATGCACCAGTTGTCCAAATCATAGAACCAACTGCATGACCGTAACCTGTCTCACTGAGCCTGTGAAGACACTCCCTGATTCTTTAATGATTGCATTATTATTACAAATAATAATAAAAAGCTTCTACCTAATGTGACTATTTTTTCCATGAACTGTAAAAGAAAACACGTTTTGTCCCGCTGTATTCTCCATAAAGAGTAAAGTAAATTATGTACTTATTTCCGGAATTGACGTCACTTGCTGGACTTGTCTGAGGTCTCTAAATGACTTAACCCCTACTGAGATTTTGCTAACAGACGCTCGTCATCACTTTTGTCGTCACGTTGTATAAGTCTGTATAAGTATATATACTCTTTTGATCCCGTGAGGGAAATTTGGTCTCTGCATTTATCCCAATCCGTGAATTAATGAAACACACTCAGCACACACTTGCTCAAGGACACTTCAGCCATGCCTACTGGTCGAGGTTCGAACCGGCAACCCTCCGGTTACAAGTCCGAAGCGCTAACCAGTAGGCCACGGCTGCCGTTCGTTTGTAGTCCATGTGGCATTTCATGTCCAACAGTTTTAATGTGTGAATTTGCCGTTTTTGTCACTTGAAAGCTGCATATATTTCTTTCACAAGCGTCTTACACTATATTTTAAGCAAATATAGTTGTTAATTTAGGATTAGTGAGCGTATGTTTTAACCTTTGTTGTGGCATTCGTGTTTGTCACACATTCCGACGGCAAAGCACATGAACACTCGCTGTGGGAAAAACAAAGTACCGTAAAACTTCAAATAACAGCAGAGTCCCAAATTGACACCTGTCTCTTTTAAACGCCTGGCGTGGCTACAGGTTTGGGTTAAAGGCCGGGCTCCAATAGAGGCCTGGTCTGTTTTTTAGTTTCGGGTTGTATTTAATCGTCTAAAACCCGTCAGATCGCCTGTTTAAAGCCCAATTCACACCAAAGATTTGCAATGACACGAAACCGTTGCAGAAAGGAGTTGCAGCGGGTGTGAATTAGATGTTGCACGTCGTTGCAAGCTATCGCAAAGCATTCACCATGTCTGGTCACAGTTGCAAGGTTTTAGAATGTTGCATCAAGTTGCTGGTTAATAGAATGTTGCAGCTCATCTCGTCGTGAATCTTTGGTGTGATTTGGGCATAAGCATGGTGCAGTCTGCGCACATTATGATTAGATGGCATTAAAAGACTGCGTTGGGGAAAAGCTAGAGTTCCAAATTGTATAACTTTTTTTCAATATGAACTATGCCCATATGTCCGACTTCGTCATCGTTCAATTCATCCCTTGTGTATAAAATTTGTGGATAGGCCGATGGTAGCCTAAGCTTGTTTTTATGCTAGCAACAAAACGAAAGGGTTCGCAAACATTAGCCTATTCTTTATTCTAAATGCGTACCGTCATGGCAATAACGAGAAAGAAGTCAGAAAAGGAATTTACCTTAGGTTAATGATGTAAAGTCAAGTTCCAAGAGCCCAAGTTCCAAGCCCATATGTCCGACTTCGTCATCGTTCAATTCATCCCTTGTGTATAAAATTTGTGGATAGGCCGATGGTAGCCTAAGCTTGTTTTTATGCTAGCAACAAAACGAAAGGGTTCGCAAACATTAGCCTATTCTTTATTCTAAATGCGTACCGTCATGGCAATAACGAGAAAGAAGTCAGAAAAGGAATTTACCTTAGGTTAATGATGTAAAGTCAAGTGCGCTTCTATGGGTCTGCTGTGTGCGCGCTCAGTTTTTATTGATGAGTCGGAGTGGCAAGTGCTGCGTAGTTGCAGTGGAATGTGGCTGCCCAGGGCATTATAAAACTTCTCACTCTTAGGCCTACTCATAGACAGCGCTGAAATTGCGTATTAAGCAGTCTAAATTCTACTCATATGCTGGGGGAGAAATCATCGGACATCCATGATTTTGTTATTCAGCACCCCTGGTCAAAAATATGTTCCCGCGCGCCTGGAAGTAGGCTATGATTTGAAATGTAGACTGTTGTCAAATATGCCAAATAAAATCTGGGAGAAACTATATGGTTCATGCTCTCTCATGCTGTTTCATTCATGCCAAAAAGGGAGAATGAAACATTATGCACGTTACACTTTTGCATAAATAATTCCTGAACGGTTTTGGTCAGGGCTGATAATGCAACTGTATTTGACAAAGGACCGATATAGGCTATTTGCTAGTGACAAAATATGAGCTTTGAGTGTGATACGATCTCTTTGTAAATTATGTTTGATTAAAACGTGTTTCATCTGTTCTGGCTATCCCCGCTATTTGGATCTTACTGTATCTCACTTAATGAACAACATCTCAATTTTAAATGAATGATGATCCGTAATTGTCATCAGATAGCCTAGATATATAGGTAGACATTCAGTGTGTTTGAAATAATTTATTTGATAATATTTTCCATCTTTGCAGAGGAAAAGTTTTGTGAAAAGGGAATTAAAGGCCTGTCTCATATAGACGCCTGTCTCTAATACTAGCCGGTGCAGTTTGGCGATTTGGGAAAATAAAAGCCCGGGCTATTATTTGGAGTTTTACGGTAATCACGGGGGCGGTCCTTGTCATTCCCAGGTGCAAGAATGCACCAAGAGGCCGTGAGGCGATGGCGCTGCGAACCACTCAGGTGATTCAGAGAATGAAGCAGTTTCAGCTTCGGAGGTCATGTCACGTGATTTTTCAATTCCAAAGCAACCTTCGGAGCAGTGGTTCAAATGGAATTGTAATTAATGGTTTGAAGCACGTATCGAAGCTTCAGTGTCAGACTGCCATCACTAGACACTTGCTTAAAAGGACTTTGTTTTTTCTTACGAACCAGGAAGCGTTAAAATGCTAACGCTAAAAACTACATAGCCTACATAGCTACACAGAACAGACATGAACCAACAAAGTATTACATTATTACATATCCTATTACATTCATCATGGTGACTGACGGGGCATTTCGAAAACCTTTTGCAATCTAACAAAATCTCCAACATTCAAAACTACTTTCCGTCCTGGCAGGATTACTGATGTATGACATGCTATATTGATATAATTTGTCAGCACTACAGCAGCACCTCACATCCTCCAGTATTCTTGTTTGATATCAGATCGTTAAGGGAACCATTACCAGACAATAGATGGTCTCACCTCCTCCTTGGAGATGCCCGCCTGCTTTTTCCTGTTCCATTCGCTGTAATGGAGGCATGTGCCATTCCGGTCGAAGATGTACAGGTTGTGAACGGTCATCTGCAGAGGTGTAGGCAAACGTTACCAGATAATGACGGCTATCGTGTTCAACCAGTGAAGAAATTAAACTATACAAATACACAAATACAAAAAACGCATAGTGCGAATATATAAGCAATTTGGCTGGGTTTATGCATGGTGGTCAGCTGATAAGTAATACAGGAAGCTAATCCAATCCTGATGTTCTTACGTTCAAGTCTGTAACGTTAACCTGACAGCACTGAAAACCTGATGTACATGTATCATACATGTATGTATACATTCATGCCATGTCGTCCCAAGGGTTTTTATTAACAAGCTATCATTTTAAATAATATTAACAGCACTGTAATACACAAGACACAAACAACGGTGTTTACCTCCGGTTTTCCTGAATCCTTTGGAAGGCCCTTCAGAGAACAACAATGTTTATGCCTGCTTACATCGTGAGTAAAGAGGAAAATATTTGTACATACCTTAACAGTTTATCAATTATTTAAAGGTTTAATTTAGAGAGTTTACTTGTGGGCAATATTGGATCTGTTAGAATTTAACTTCCAAATTAATTTTAGTTTGGCAGCACCGAGGGAAGCGCCTTCGCCTATGTTATTTGCGTATAGGATGTTGCGTAACTTGCGCAGCGTAGTTTGAGGCGTAACAATCTTTGAGTTAAGTGTGTCCCAAGATGGCGGCTACAGCAGCAATGGGTTTCCCACAGCATCTTTCTTCTTTCAATGATTTAGTTCCAGAATGGACTTCCCGTGAAGTTAGCACTGGGGTAAGGAAATTTAACAATTTTCACCTTGGAAAGGCTTTTCATTTATTTTAATTTCAGTGTGAAAATGAGCATTTACTCTCAACCCTATGCTGAATGAGACAGCAAAAGTGGACTAATGTTAGCTGTTAGCGAGCGTTAGCCAGCCAGCTATTGAGATAATGTTAGTTGTAGAAGCCTGTAAGTTAGCTTGATCAGATTGTTAGCATAGCAAACTAACGTTAATGCAAACTAACGTTATTGTACATTTAATCAGAGCACCACGAGATAAATGACAGCATATACTTAGCTATGTTAAAATCTCAACATTCATGATGACCACACTTACCGTTGCGTTTGCCATGGGCATCCATTAATCGTTCTATTCTAATCATGGCGAGGATATCTTAGGTGTTCTACGTTGTTTTTTAAGTTGGCTCCTTACCCAGCTCAACATATGAGTTAGTTGACAAGCTGATAATGTGTTTTTCTTCTTCTAAAGAATGCTGTAATGTTATCCTTCCCTTGACTTGCAGACCACTATTATGGCAGTTGAATTTGACGGCGGGGTTGTAATGGGGGCCGACTCTAGGACTACCACTGGGTAAGTCGTCATAGTGTTGTTTATCTATTTAGCGTGTCGAATGCATGTTTGATTATATTCGTGTTTTATAACAAAGGTTCAGGCGTTGACTTATGGTTTTGCAGATTTGGGGTGGTATTTTTTTGTGCTGGGCCGTATGACCAAAAATGTATGTCACGGTATTTTTCAAAATTCTTACGGTTTCACGGTATATGACGGTATTTTTCCCCATGCATAATCAGATGTTCACAGCATTTTCTACAGGTTGAGAGAGAAATTGCTGCAGTACATTGACTAAGGATGGTCTATCTTACTGTCATGATGTAGAATAACTCCACACTAGTGGTAATGCAGTTTTGCATGGCCTCAGAAAATTATGCTGTTTACAGAGCCACTCATAATTCTAATGAAGAATCTAATCAGAATGCAAAGACAATTGCAGTCAAAATACAGAACTTTTACTTTGCAAATTTCACAAACATCTTATAAAACCAATACAAAAAGTAGTGCAACTTGCAATAATTTTTTTGAAAATTATACAATTTAAAATAAAACCTCTCTGCTGCTTACTCTGTCAAATAGGCCTATCAGAAACATGCCTTATTATTATTGTGTGGTTTACATGGCGTTAGTGATAGGCTAACGTTAACTTCATGTGGATGTCTTGTTAGCCTGCCATGAGCTTCGGTTCGGGTCGCTAGGCAAAACATTAACAAAAAAGTTTGTTTTGGTGCACTGATGAGTGATGACAGTCAGGATAATTTCGAACTAGCCAGCTAGTATTGCTCAGTGCATGTCTATAACATGCTTTACTTCATACCTGTCAACATTCCCGTTTTTCCCGGGGTTTCTCCCGTATTTCAAGGTCATCTCCCAGCACCCTCCCATTTTGTTATTTCTCCCGGAAAACTCCCGTAATTTGCATGGCCATCAAACTTCATTTTAAAATCATTGATCCATTCAGGTTGCCAGATTGTGTATGAAATAGCCTACACCCTACACATACACGATCACTTAGTTTCAATTTCAACCGTTTTGTCATAGGCTAAAACCTGGCAACCCAAAACCCAAATAAGGAAGCGGGTGCCGACTGCGCAGCCTGAGTCTCGTCGTAAGCAAGCGGGCTAGTTGAATGGCCTACTCCAGAACTAGCTGTTGTGAAATTGTTGGGAATTTAATTGATTAACACATCACATAAACTGTTATTGAGTGTTGTTGATACACTGAACTTGTGCCCTCGGAACCAAATCTGACTGCAAGCAGCTTTGGAGTTTTGTAAGTAACACGTGTATGAAACGTATTAAATATGCAAACACAGATCTGGTATAAACACTCCAACCAAAAAAAAAAAAATCTCCCGTTTTTGGAAAGCTAAATGTTGACAGGTATGCTTTACTTGCTACCTGATAATTTCAGCGAATATTCTTAAGGTGAGATGACTGATAAGAACATTAAACTTCACTGTGTTCGGTGGGTTGCTAACTAACGACATCACCTACTAGCCAGCTAGTTACAGCTGTTGAACAATCTCAATAGAATTTTTGTGATGGTAAATCCCTTTCAATGCAGTATCCCTTAACGTTTTCCTTAACTAAAGAAACAATTTAAGGTATTCTGTGCAACACCCTTAAATAAACCCCTTACCTAAGGAGAAATTAAGCCTTAAGGGTCATACTTCAGGGGAAAAACTTATGGTGTTTTTTGTTTACCCTTATTATGCCTCGCAGTGGCACCATGCGTGCGTGTGAAAAAAGTCCCGTCTGAAACACTGTTGCGCGGCGCAGCATTCCAAACGTTGTGTAATCAAATACACCGGTATGGCGGTATATTAAAAATTCATATCATAACGAAAATATACACAGGTGTGAACCAGTATACCGCCCAGCACTAGTATTTTTCTTTTGAGTCACTGCTTTATGACTATGACAATCTGTTTTCATAGGGCATACATCGCAAACAGGGTAACAGACAAGCTAACCCCCATTCATGATCAAATCTTCTGCTGCCGATCTGGTTCCGCTGCGGATACTCAGGCCATTGCTGACGCAGTAACCTATCAGTTGGGATTCCACAGGTATGGGCAAATACACTGTTGATACATGGTTTGGAATCTCTTGAAGCAGAAGCTGACTGTCAGTGATCTATATCTCATGTCTTGTTTTCAGTATTGAGCTGGATGAGCCCCCGCTGGTCCAGACAGCTGCCAATCTCTTTAAAGACATGTGCTATAGGTACAGGGAAGAGTTGATGGCTGGGATTATTGTGGCCGGTTGGGACAAGCGGAGGGGTGGACAGGTTTGTTGCCTTAAGGGCGAGAGTTTCTTATATTATTATTTTTATTTTGTATGTATTTAAAATAATAATAATAGCTGCTCATGGTTAATGCCTGAATGAGTCCTCAATTTGTGTCTATTTGCAGGTGTACACTGTCCCTGTTGGAGGGATGCTGACCAGGCAACCAGTGTCAGTGGGAGGATCTGGCAGCTCTTATATCTATGGATATGTAGACTCCAACTACAGAACTGGCATGAGCAAGGAGGAATGTTTACGTTTCGCAGCAGGAGGTGAGAGAGAAGAAGACAGGAATAGAGGGATAAAGGTTGGCAGAGAATTTATGATTCTCTGTAGTCTTGATATGAATGAAGAGATCTGTTTGATCTCAAGTGAAGAGTGAGAGATCTGGAGTTAAAGGTATACTATGCAGTTTCAGGTATTTTTGGTGACTAGAGCTCCCCATAGAGTCGCGATATATATTTATATTTTACTCTGCCGTTGTAAATAACCTACTTCTCGTGGCTTGTTCCCCCTGTACACAATAAAATACTTTTGTTGTGGAGGCAAAGGATTAACAACAGGCAAAAACTATCTCCAAAGAGCGTGATGTTTCACGATTCTCATAAGATGTCTTCGGGTCGATTATTGAAGTTGCATGGCTGGTTCTCTCTTTAGCGACTCGCTAGGTTTATTCTGTATGGCTATGCTAGGTGAACGATTCCCCTATTACAAGTTTGTTTACCATCAAATTGGCTTCGTAAAGGTTATATTAAGGGGAATCTTGCATAGTGTACCTTTAGAGTGCAAGCTTGCTGCTCTGCAAGCTTTTGCACAATGTGACTACTACAGTGGTGACGACTATTTTGCACTGAACCCAGCGGCCAGCACAGCGAAAGGCGCCTAGTGTCTGAAAGGAACATAATCCTGTCAGGTGTCTTGTTAGCTTGCTATATTTTCATGATGTCTCTTTTAATGCAAAATCCCTGCTATCTTTGTTCCACTGCAGCACTGTCATTGGCCATGGAGAGAGATGGATCCAGCGGGGGGGTGGTGCGATTGGCTGTCATCTCCGAACAGGGAGTGGAGAGGCAGGTTATCCTGGGCAACCAACTGCCCAAGTTCTCCACTCTGTAATGCACACATGAACATCCATATGCATGCTTATGTGTTCAGTTACAAGTTACATTTCTTATGTCAATGCTTTATTTTTTTTTGAAAATAAAAGGACTTTTCAATAAAGTTGATTTCCTAACCATTGAAACTGTAATTGTTCAAGCATTTTCATACTTGTGTGGCAAAAACTGATGGTATAATAGCAAGTCCTTTGCTGTGTTAAATATGCAAAGGTTTTTTTGGTTGTGGATAAACATCTAAGCATTCATTTTTAACAGGCAGCTCAAAAGAAAGATTACAGCACAATTATGGGTGCTATAGTAGGATTTATTAAAGCAAGTTGTTTTGTTCAGACAGTGTTGAAAAATGAGCATCTTATTACTTAAGTTGAAATGACTCAAAGTTTAGGTGAAGTCAGAATCTTACAAAATTCAAGAAATACAACTCAGAAAATCAAAACAAAGCAAACCAATATAGAGAGACCGAGGGAGATATGGATGAAGCAGATCTAACATTGTGGAAGCAACTGGAATCCATGCATTTCCATGGACTCATTTTTGGAATCTGATCCCTTATACCTGTTCATTCGTACTCGTCGCTCGACTTATTGTGACTAAATTCAAGATGGCGGCGAACAGTAAACTTCCTGAAGGTACTGTCTGTATAAATTGTCTTGTAAATAAACTACCAGTGCTTTTTCAAAGTTCTCAATGTCTCGTTTTAAATATCGGGGCCCTCGGAAGTCTAACAATGAAGTGTGGAGCTACTTTGAGCCGCGCAAACTGTGTAAAACAGTGATTTATTTGCATGGCTAGGCCGATGCCCGAGGCACCCCCATCGAAAACCTGTTGGTAGCATCGGCTAACTAGCGCCAGATTTCGGAGTGCAGGGGACAAGCGGAGATGAGCTATGAGACAAAAGTTCACACTCGGTATCATGTTTCAAGACACTTTAGGTCAATATTACACCGAACTTCTCCTTTAAATAGCCCTCTCTGTAACTAGTAATTTCTTTACCGATGTCTCACTTTTGCGATTTCTCTACGGAGCTCCCCCTACAGCTTTGGGGTGCATATTTCACAACCATCTCTGGTCTTTTCGTTGGCTCTGCTGAAGATCTACAAAATTAAGTCATCACCACTTGTTCATAGCTAGCCGGCATTCTCGGTTCTCAGAAGGCTTCTTGATTCAGTCTGCTGGGAGGACGCTAGTGCAGATCTCGCCAAGCTGGTTTTCTGCTAGGAGACGGTAGAGGGAGCAGGGAAAGTAAAACGTTTTGCATAGGGGGCCTTTAACAAAGGCTGCGTTTACACTGCCTATAGCCGATTGTTTGGACTGCCTGTTTACATCTATGTTTCAGAGTGGTCAATATCAGATATCCAGACATCCCAAGTCTCCCGGAAGTTATATTGATAACAGCTCCCTGATGGCCACAAATTAGAACAAATCTCCCAGAATCTAGAGCGAGCAAGAGCGCGCACGTGAGACCGAAACTTCTAATCGCGGGTGCATCTGAGTTTAGTATAGTCTATACTCAGTCTATACTGATCTTCCCCACCCTTTCAACTGTATATTGCATCTTGCTTGTGTCTGTTGAGGGGTCCACGACCATGGCACCCTTGACAGGGACAACAATGAAGCGATCATCCTCAGCTGCACCTCTCTTCTACTGTCTGTACAGTGGGTTTTTTTTATTGTATATTACTTTTTCTGCTGTACAGTAAGTGCATGTTGTGTGTGATGTCTGTATGCTGAGACCTTGAATTTCCCCTTGGGGATCAATAAAGTATCTATCTATCTACAGTATCTAGTACGTACACAACAGAGAAGGAGGGAGAGAGAGAGAGGTGGTGCGTGTGTGCCTGTTCAAGACAGAAAGCATACGATTGGCCTGTTTAGAAAAAGAACAGGTTTTTTTGAGAATTGCTAAGCAGTTTGCTTTTCCGATGATTGAAGCAATTACATTAAATGATAGTCTCATAAGAGTAAAAAATAATGATAGTCTTGCATGCTGCACTCGTTCCTTGGCAGACGCTCAAGCCCTTTTTTGTTATTACAGCTCTCTCTTCCTTGTAAGCCTTGAGGAGAACTTGCTACTTGCCGTGAACGCGCACAACTCTAGGTTAACTAACACGGGGTTGATTGAACTAAATGATAACCGGTGTTTTGGAACCGACAGCTGGGGTTTAGTCACCATGGGTTCAGACAACCCAGATGTTAAGTTTTATCTCAGTGTTTGTTAAACCTCCTTTCTGGAATATCCCCCAGGCCAACTCTTTTTTTCACTTGATGTGACCTGTATCTGATGTAAATACAGTGTGAACCATAAGACTGAAAATTCCTGATTACAAATGGCAGGGGTTTTCTAACTTTTTGTGTGTGTGGACCAGTAATCAAGAATTTTTGCAGACCACTTCATAATAATAATAAAATTTGTCTGGCTACTTGAATTAATCCGCACCTCTTAATAGGCCTACTAGCACTAAAACTATAACTGGTCATCGCATCAGTACAACAGGCTTGTTAAAAGAAAGTTTACTGCACACAACAGCTGGCACATAGCCTATTTTATTTATTTATTTATTTACTCAAGTGCCCAAGGGCATAATCAGGTTCATTTGAACAACAGGCTTATTTCCATAGCAATGGAGTATTACAGTAACAAGAACACTAAATTAAATGTTAGTAATTTTGTTTTAATGTATTAATTTCTTAAGAAATGCTACTCATTTGATGCTGTTAAACTCATGGTGCACTGTCACTTTAAACCCATTGTGTCCACACGTTCTCATAATGATCTTTTTTACCAGCTCCATTCAAATATAGCCTATGGTCCAAACTCTTAACATTGTTTGTGTCACATGTACAGCACAATATTAACAATGATAAGCCTGATATTAAGTTGGTATAAGCAGCTTTCATTCTTTTGGAAATAGATAAATACAAATCACAATGACAAGCCAGCTGGAACCTGCCACTTGTATCATCTTTATGTAACATGCTGCTGGTGCATTTTGACATTGTAAATGTTCTGTAACAACAGTGAAAAGCAGTTTGCAGTAAAGCTACTATTTATTAGCTAAATGTTGGCCCCTCCTGCGTGGTGCGTGTGGTGGTAGCAGCAGCACTGATCACTGATCAGGCAACTTTTTAAATTGAAACTTCCGCCTATAAGCTCCTCATGTTCCTCTCCATCTTATTTTTTATGGGAATTCCTTGGTAAAAAATGAATATTATTTTAAATTTTATTTTGCTTTTCCACGGACAACCTGCAGTACCCTCACAGACCACTAGTTTGGTACAGACCACACTGGTCTATAGTGTATAGTCACATGACATCTGACTTTTTCAATTCTGATTTGGGCCTCTTCCATATGTGGTCTAAATCTGATACAGGTCTGATGTTTTGCAATGCAACATCAGAGTTCATGTGACTTTTATGTTCTTGATTGACATTCATCAGAATTTTGCGCTGACAGAATTCCAAATATTTCACTGGAGCTTCAGAGTTGGTAGCATGCTCTCTGTTGTGTCATCGCATCACTCAGTGAAAATGAAAGAGAGCTACAAAGTACAAGGTAGCCAGTCAGTTGGGTTAGCTGCGTGCAGTGCATGTGTTCGTTTGTTGTTGTTTTGCGCATGTGGGTCAGTTCAGGATCAATTACCAGCTGTCATTGGGGTAGGAATCTTATATTGGCCACATTCAATAAAAACAATGTGAACAGCCTCACAAAAAACTGAATTTAAGCAAAAAAATATGAATTGAGCATTAAGACTTGCGGTGTGAACCTACCCTAAGTCCATGAGCAATGGTGACACTCTTTGCAAAAACAACCATCTGTAGAGCTCTGGAAATACAGATCAGTCTGAAGTCCTGAACGATCTCTCTGGGCAGGTGTGACATTTACTGTGTTAAAATTTGTGCAAGTCTGTGAAGCACACGTGAATTTATAGACACAAAAACCACTAACCTACTAATCTAAAATTAATCCACTACCATGACCAATTGTGTTTTACTAATCCTTTACCTTACCTTTCCATTGTATTTGTATTACAACTACAACTTCATTCATGCTATTATTCTAGAATTCAGACACTGTAACAGTAACATCAGTAACAGTTCAAATGTCCTCTTTTGGTGATAGGGCTGTAACAAGAGGCCCTTCCTCCCCCATCCCACTAATAAGGGATGCCCATTCTCTTTCACTCATCCCTTCCCCTATTCCCCCCATCTCCCATTCTCCTACCAGCCACTCCATCCCTCTCTCCTGTGTCCCGTGTCCACCCTCCACTTTCTCCTCTCTCAAGACCAGGCTGTAGCGTGTCTTTCTCTCCACACCCACTCCTCCCATCACGCTTATACTCTTCCTGTTGTCCCCCCCTCCCCCTCCATCTTTCACCACTTGTCTCTCCTCCCAGTGCTCCTCCACCTCCCTCCATCCCTCTATCTCTTCCTCCCGGCTGAACACTCGGTACAGAGTCTTCCGGAACACTTCTTTACCCTCCGACCCCCTTATCGCTTCTCTTTCGTGGTTTCTACATTTCACGACTGCCACCCCTGTTCCCACATCGGTAATCCCTAGTTGTGTCCTGGCAACTGCTGCCCCTCCATCTCTCTCTCCCTCTCTGTGATCTTTTTCCTTTTCATTGTCATCCCCCTCTTTCTTGTTCCCCTTCTCCTTTTCTTCCACCTCCTCTCCCTCGCTTCCCTTTGCAATGAACAGAACAGAGCGGAATGTTGCCTGCACTCCGCCTGACGCATCCACAGGTGCATGTGCTATCCCATATCCGCTCAGCCCATCTGAACCAGCTTTGGTGTGGTAATCCAAAGGGCGGACCTGGGCTTGGGCATTCGCAACATTGGCAACTTTCTTGGATAGTGGGCGGTAGAGGGTGAGGTAGGCCCATGCCAGACCTAGGCCAAGCAGGCAGCTGCTTAAAGCAGAGAGAAGACACAGCAGGAGCAGCCCGGCAAATAGCCACGTGCACCAGATTATGGCCCCTGCTCGCTCCCCATGAGACCCAGCAAAGATGGAGTGTATGGCAGAGGTGGTGGTTGAAGCTGGAGTAGAGGGGAGAGTGGTGGTGGGGTCTGTGGTGGAAGCTCTGGTGGTGGTGGTGAGGACCACAGATGTTGTGCTAGGATCTGGAGGTAGGGTACTGGGCCAGTTAGGTGTTGTCAGCTCTGGATAGGTGAGTGGGGAGAATTCTGACCATGCATGTTGGACAGTCCAGCTCTCTGTCCAGCTCACCATCCACCTTCTAGTCCATATCATAATTCTTCCTCTTAAAGTTGAAGCCAGGACAGAGAATGGTGTTGTGATGGGATGTTTAACTGCAGTGGATGGTGTGGCTGGAGTCATGGTTGTAGGAGACATTGTAGTCCTTAGGTCAACTGTTGAGGCTGTTTGAGTAGTGCTGGTTGTGGTTGTAGGAGATCTTGTAGTCCTTAGGTCAACTGCTGAGGCTGTTTGAGTAGTGCTGGTTGTGGTTGTAGGTGATCTTGTAGTCCTTAGGTCAACAGTTGTTAGAGTAGTGCTGGTTGTCGTTGTAGGAGATCTTGTAGTCCTTATCTCAATAGTTGATAGAGTATTGCTGGTTTTGGTTGCAGTGAAGATGTTGGTCTTTGGGTCAACTGTTGTGGTCGTTTGAGCAGTGCTGGACATGTCCATTGCATCCTTATCTATATCTAACCTGTCCACATCCCCAAACCTTACAGGTGGAGCAGTGGCCTCTGAGAGCAGAGCGGAATCACAATAGTCCTCCTCAGTCAGGTTGATGATCGGGCGTTTTGCCAGTGAGGGTGGGCTGGCACACACAACACTTTCCGCATTGTTCTCGATGTCTTGGAGGGGATTAGTGCTTTGGGGGTTTGTGTGAAAGTAAACATTGTGAGCCTGGTCGTCCAAGTATATCTGCAGGTAGCCCACGTCGCAAAAGCAGCGCCAGGGATTCTTGGACAGGAAGACGTATGGCAGCTCTGGCTTGGAGCTGAACCAGTTGTGGGGCATCAGCAGGATCCGATTGTCCTCCAGGTCCAGTGTTTTGAGAGTAGTGGATGAGATCTGGGTCAGGAGGTCCGGGGGAAGCGTGGTGAGCTGGTTTCGGGATAGATCCAGCACCTCCAGGATGGGTAGACCACTAAAAGGAGCTGGCATGGAGTGAGCACAGCCGGTTTTCCCGTAGGAACAGCTCTCGCAGCTGGGGGGCGCTCACAAACGCCCTCTCCCCCACCCCTACCAGCAGATTATTGGAAAGTTGCAACACAGAGAGATTACCCAGGACAGTGCCTAAGGTAGAGACAGAGAAAGATATGGATAAGAGAGAGATAGAAACCGCAGGTTGGCCATGGGGTAAATATTTCAACAGAAATGTTTCAATAAAAAAATAGGAATACAAAAGTAGCCACTGTTTTGTGGTAAATACACAGTTTGTCTTGAGCAAAAGTACAGCTGAATGAGAAAGGCAGTGAGAGAAAGACACAGAAAAAACAAACCTGAACTCTCTAGTGTGCTGATGTGGTTGTGCCTGAGGTCCAACTCATGCAGACCTGGGAAACCCACATAGGCACCCCATTTCAGGGTCTTAAACAGGTTCTGGGATAATACCAGAACCTCTGTGCTTCGGTCTATTGCTGCAGGAATAGAGGACAGGCTTTTACCCAGGCAGCTCACACGAGGGCGGTGGTCCTTGTTTCGGTCGCTGTGGCAACTATATGCCATCAGGGATGGGAGGAAAAGGAGGGTGACAAGGAGTATTCTCATTCTGACTGAAGGAGTAAAAGGCAAAGGGAACATGCTCAAATTCTCTTTTTTTTTTTTGTCATAACATTAATACTTTTCAACGTATAACATGGACCGACTAATCATCTATTGAACAGTTGTATGTGGACTTCACTGTCTGTGCTAATGATTATGTGTATTTTTACTCCAAGAGAGTGGGTATTGCTTAAAGATGGCATGGTACACACATAACATAAACAACTTGGAAGTTTATAGGATTTTTCATGTATAAAATTCTGATCATCTTAGATAAACATGCTTTTTTGATCCATTAAGTCATTTCCCTGGTCTTGACGTATTCCAGGAGATATTGGAAACTAATCAGGTCCTCTTGAACAAGTGAATATTAATACTTTCCGAAGGATGTTGATAGTAAAACAAATAATATGGATCAGGTGCTGTGCTTTTTTAAAGCAAGTATCCACATTGCATCCTTCAGCTAACAATTAAATAAAATATAGATGAAATATAGATACAAGTGCATGTGTGCAATGTATAAGCATTAAAAGGCTTCTAATAAACACATACCTTTGGGACTTTCACAGGAGATCAGGGATGTCCGTTGTTCAGAAGAGACACTAGCCAAGGAAGATGTGTGTGTGTACTCTCAGGCAAAGACAGGATGTGTTTTTGTGTGTGTGTGTTACTGTCTCTCTGTGTGAGAGAGATAGAGAATTATCAGACATTTAAGTTTCCTCTAATGCCCCCAACTGTATCCCATGACAAGTCATTTTTCTCACTTGCCATTTTCTCAACTTTGCAACAGTGCTGAAGAAAGAATGACAGTTTCTCTTTGAAACACTGATAATGGCCCTAATGTAAATGACAGGCAGAATGCAAAGTCTAAAGTCTATTCAAAATGAATATAACTTCACTAACTAACTATAGCTTGGCAACATCTATGTACAATAATAACTATGAACATTACCATTGAAAATAATAGTTTTATGTATTTTGTTGCCAACAGTACATAACTAATCGTATCGTACAGTACATAACAAATCGTATTATAACTATAACTATAAACACACACAGTGGTGTGAAAAAGTGTTTGCCCTCTTCTTTTTTTTTTGCATGTTTGTCACACTTTAATGTATGGAGCCCCTGAAGTGACGGGAAAAAAAACATGGAGGAAAAAAAAGATACTAGAAGGAGAGTGTTTTTACTGTCATGCAGTTTTGCGAATGAGGAGACGCTGCAACAGAACAGCTACTGTTCTGTTACCTACTTCCAATCAGGCTACATTATAAGGCAGATTCAGAGAAGGAAGAGCAACATCATCTGGCCACTGAACATCTGGAGAAAGCTAGAGTAGAACGTACACACTATCAGCAACTTTGTAAGGATTCAAAAACAAACTTCCCTGCTGGGTTAGAGTTCACACATACCTTGTAGCTATGAGAGAATGGTACATTATAGCATGGTCTTTGCACAACAGATTCACTACCCCAATTATCCCCTCCAACCAGGGCCGATATATTTCAAAACACTACGTAAGTGTGAAGTTTTTGATGTAGCATGTGAGGTCTTGCCAAAGCAGGTTACTTTCTTGTTGGATGAATGCACACAGACTGGTAAAAGTAGCAACTGTGTTATTAGCCTTTTATACTCATATCTTGAGAATTATGGACTGGGTGAAATAGAGCATCACAGTCCCGCCCCTCCTCCGAGAGAGCTTAGTTTCCGGAAGTAAATTTCACATTCATTTCTCCCATTAACGTTTTGGAAAAATCCGTATCTAAAGAGTTTTAGAGCATGTCTTACTGTATGTGTGAATATAATTTCTTCTCTTCCTCCTCACACACATGTGCACACACACAAACACATATTTATTTATTTTTTTTTCACTTTTTGACCTTTATTGACTTGTTTTGCATGTTCAACCACAGATTATCACAAACTTTTCCTTTTGTTACTTCCATCTTTCAACACCCAGGAATCAAAGGAAGAAATGAAAGAACTAAAGAAATGAAAAGACAAAACCACCACGCCAGGAGTATCCCAGCAGGAGTCCAAACATCACCCCAGGCCTAAATCACAAAAAAGTTCTGGATCTATCTTGAAGTAGTTCCTAGTTCTGCTTCAACAGCTCTTCTGATCCAGGCTGGGGTGACAAAACAAACTCTTAACAGCACAGTGGAACAGACAAGGCTCCACCAGTGGACATAAGTCACTACATTTGCAGGGCAGAGTAGCATCAGTCATTCCCACTCTTCTTTTTCTCTCTCTCTTTCTCACACACACACACACACACACACACACACACACACACACACACACACACTTATGCTTGCACAAAGCAGGGGTGAGGAGCAGCATTTCTTTAATAATAAAATAGAAAACAAAAAGTCAAAGGCAATGTATAGTTCATCTTTAGTAGGGGATTAAACACACATCAGAGATCAAGAGGCAATTCAAAGGCACAAGTTGGCGCAAGATAACCATAAGAGGGCAGACAGATATATACACACGCACACACACACACACACACACACACACACACACACACACACACACACACACACACACACACACACAGAGATTGTCCTACAGCTAACTGTTAAGTATCAAGTTTTTAAAAAATAAACACACACGCACACAGTCACACACATAAGCACAAGCTGTCATTATGACAACTGTAGGCAATATGCCACTGGGGCATTCATGTTGGTGTGTCGAGGGGATTAAGGAACCAGGCAGAGGCCAACTTTAGACAGGCCCACTGCACCCCCTACCCCGACTTTTTAGTCCTGTTTAGTTCTGTCGCTCGTTCTCCACAATCTTTTTTTTATTTGTTGTCATACTGACATATCCCTATGGCTCTTTGACTGCACAACAGCATCACTAGACTGGTGATGTCATTGGCCGGGAGCGCAGTTGGCTGATTAAACAGCTTCACTTCTGCGTCTCCCTTCCAGAGCACTGGTGTCGCATTGTCCTTGCTGTTCAGCAATAGAACATGGTGAGCCTTCGAAAATGCATGAAGACAAATCTGACAATTTTTAGGACAAGGGACAAGGCCTCAGTGTCCTCAGCATAAAATGGCATCTGTGCACCAGAGACAGGCCTTTCAAAGTCGTCCCTTTAAAAGTGCCCGCTTGAAACTCCAACCAGGAATTTTACGTTCAATAATCTGTTAAAAGTCTGGCCTTGGACAAACTGTTCTCAATAGCATCCAGTCCTACTTTCAAATTAACACTTTCTGTCAATTTCTCTCTCCCATTCATTATGTACTCTTTTTTACTCTCTCTCTCTCTCTCTCTCTCTCTCTCTCACTTTCTTCTTTCCTCTACCGCTGGATCCGGTACCGGTGTCCCACTCAGTCTTATCAATGTGTCTTCCTTTAACAGTTGCCATGAACACCCAAACAGAAATACTGCATTATTTTCATGGCAACTGCATGTTTTAACATAATCAAACTAGCACAATCTAAAAAATGTCACAATTCACAAGTGTGTAACTTCTCAATAGATAAAAGAAATCAGTCTCTGCACAGCACACCCACACATACTTCAAAAAAACAAAGTAAAACATGAGAATAAAGTCTCACACCACTGTTCCTTTTGTGACCTATAGTATCTGCAGGTGAGGTGCAGAACAAACTGCAAAATAAATGTCCAAAAATGAATTCATCATAATATAAGATGTTCAATACAGCAAAAGAGAAACACCTTTAAAATATGAAGTAATGTTGAACAGCAAAGGGGAGGCATAACATGACTCTTGAGAGTGTTGTAGTGATGAACAAACATAAGGTGCTTTCGACTGAAAACAAATCTATGTTCCTATTTCTGCTTTCTCCCTAAATTTTTAACTCTCCGCCTCAGTCCACATCTTTGAATCTTTCTCTCTGCACATCCTTCTCCTGTACTCCTGCATTCCTCACACTGACTCAAACTTCTCCTGAAACATAAAGGAGATACTGTACTTAATCCTGTTAGAACAGGCAGACACACACACACACAAACACAATTCATACACACCTACGCTCAAAACCAATGTCAGCAACTCCTTATCAACTAGGATGTATTTCTTTGGGATTATCAGTAGCTTAACCATTCGACAAACATGTATGCACCCACACAAACACAGACATATCTACCACAAACAAAAAGAGAATAACATGTCTATTGCAATAACATTGAGAGGTATGTATATTCTTGAACACAACAAGTCGAGTTATTTGGTGAGGCATGCCAAAATAGCACACTCATTGCTGACTCGTGTTTGTGCGTTAGAACAGAGCCTGTCCCAAACAGGACATACATCACACAACCACCAGCTCACATCATTTCCTGTACGATCCAGCAGAAGCAGACATGAGTGAGGGTTAATCAGGAAAAACACCCACACAAACGTACATACACACACACACACACACACAAATACATACAGCCACACACTGTTGGCTAGTCAAATGAGCGAACATCACCAAAGTTGTAATGAACAAATAGCAGGAAGATATGAGAGTGTTATTATCTGTGTCACATCCCCACACATACAAGCACACACACACACACACACACACACACACACACACACACACACACACACACACACACTCAGACAGGGGTCTCTCTGCTCTGCTTCAGGTCTGGAGCACTGTTCTGTCGTCTCATGCGGGGTGGTGTGCTGTAGCCCTGTGCCTTAGGCCCCCAATCTCCTGGGGCTCCTCGTCCATGGTTGAATGGGGGCGCAAAAGGGTACTGCTGGTAGCACTGACCACCCTGTGGCCTACGCTGGTTGCCATAGTACCCATCTCCACCACCACTGCCACCCCTGTCTCTCTCGCCAGGGCTGGGAGATGGACGTCGGTACCGTGCACCATTGCCACCTCTCCCGCCTCCCTGCTGGTGACTGCTGTGGTTGCCGTTATGGTTGCCATAATGACCAGGGTTGCCTTGGGCAACGGAGCTGTCAAGAGAGTTGCGTCGGTAGCGCCTGGGCTGTTGCTGCTGGAAGTGCTGCTGCTGGTGGTGTTGCTGATGGTTTCCCAAGTGACCATTACTATAGTTCCCATTGCTGTAGTTCCCGTTGCTGTAGTTACGCTGCTGCTGCTGTTGTTGTGGTTGCCAGGGCCCACGGCTTGGTGAGGGGTTGCGCATGCGATGCGGGCCCATGATGATGGGCACGTGGGGAGTCATCTGGAAAGGCAGGGGTAACAGAGGTGCGCCAGTGCCCGGGACGAATGGGGCAGCGTGTGCAGCCAGTGCAGGCAGCGGCGGGGAGGGACTAGTTCCACTTTTCCTGCCTCCACCCTCTTCATCCCCTTCTCCTCCTCCTTCTCCTGCCTCCCTCTCTCTGTCGTTCTCATTCTCGGTAAGCGAGTGGGGCCAGGAGAGCCGGTGCTGTGGGTTGCTCTTGAAGGGGAACTTGAGCTTGCACTCCTGCGGCGGGATAAAGCGCCCCGTGCCTGGCAGGTGGACCACGGCGCCCACCTCCTGCCCGCTGGCAGTGATGGCACCGATGCCGGCTCCGCTACTGCTGCGTCTGAGCTTCTTGGTGATCTGCTGCTGCTGCAGGTTGTGCAGACGCTGCTGCTCCTGGCGCAGCCAGCGCAGGCGCCCACGGCGGAACGCTGGGTCCTCTTCCATCAGCTTGGTCACACGCCCTGTCCCCTCCCCGGGCTCCATTCCGCCCAAAGGGTCGTCACCGCTGTCACCTGCCTCCTTGTCATCCATGTCTTCTGGAGAGCCATCATCCTGAGTCACACACACAAAGTAACCACGCATACAGTGTTAATGTGTCTTATTTTTTTTCTGCGTGTATGTGTGCGTAATATGTATTGTGTGTGTGTGTGTGTGCATGTGGATGTATGGGTGAGTGTGTGGGTGGGTGTGTGTGTGTACCTGCAGCGGTATGATACTCTCCATCTTGATCATGCGGTCTCTGAGGGCTTTGATCTCCTCGTCCTTCATGTTGTTCTGCAGCTTCACCTCCTGCAGGATGTCCGTCAGCTTATTGATGTGCGCCTTCAGGTCGCCCAAATCCCCTCCTCCACCGCCACCACCACCACTACCACCACCACCAACAACACCACCTCCTCTCACCTCCTCCCCCTTCCCACCTCCTCCTCCTCCTCCTCCCTCTCCGCCCATCTCAACTGCCGCAATATTGACGGTGGTGTTAGCGTTCTCGCCCATGCCCACAGTGTTCCATACGTCCTCAGCCACCGCCTGCCAGCTGTCAGGCTCAGCCGCTTCACGTCGGTTATACAGACGGCCCAGCTCACGCATCTTGACCAGAGCCAAAGCCTCTACCTCGCGCCGCGAGTGCCGAAAGTCACCCAGTGCCACCTCGTAACAGATCTCCTTAACTGCTTGCAGACGTAGGTCATCAGCGGTGACGCGCTGCGGGTCCTTGCAGATGCGCCGGCGCTGGGGGATTTGGTAGACGCGGAGGGGCTGGCGGCGCTTCCCACTGCTTGGCAGACCCACTCGTTTCACAATGGACTGCACCTGTTGGAGAAGGGGGTTAAGTATGCTTCCGGTTTTTCAAAAGCAACTTACAAAATAACACATTACAAATAAATAAAACAGTAAACCGTTCTAAAAAGTACCGTTCTAAAAACATTAAGGAAAACAAGTTCAAGTTCAAGTTTATTATCATGTACTCATAAATAAGCATTTATCAGCATTGAAATTCCTTGTGCTCAGGTGTCCATTCAACAAGAATAAATAAAAAAAACACTATAAAAATAGGATGGAGAGAGAAGGAAGAAGAGGGTAAAACAAAATCCAAAAAACTAAGTGCCATTATGTGGGGATTTTCAAGGATGGTTCAGCATCCTGATGACTTGCGGGTAGAAACTATCCCTGTATCTGCTGGTACGGGTCCTTATGCTCTTGTATCGTCTGCCAGAAGGCAGGAGGGTGAAAAGACAGTGGCTGGGACGACTGGGGTCAGAAACTATACAGTTTGCTTTTCTTCTGCAGCACTGGCTGTAGAGGTCCTGGATGGATGGTAACTCAGTCCTTGTAATGTGCTGTGCTGCTCTGACAACTCTTTGTAGCGATTTTCGATCCTGGGCAGTGCTGTTACCATAACATGTTGTTATGCCACCAGTCAGAAGGCTCTCTATTGTACAGCGGTAAAGGTTGGTCAAATTTTTTGTAGTCCATGCCAAATTTCCGCAGACGCCGCAGAAAGAAGAGCCGCTGTCTAGCTGTCTTTGTGACAACACCAATATGGTGTGTCCAGCTCAGATCCTCACTGATGTTTAAACCCAGGAATCTGAAGCTTTTGACTCTCTCAACAGCTGCACTCCCAATGTGAATGGGTGCGTGTTCTTCTCCCTGTAGCCGTCTGTAATCCACTCTGTGCTCCTTGGTTTTTGTTTCATTGAGCATCAGACTTTTATCCTGACACCAAGATGTCATTGTTGCCACCTCTGCTCTGTAGGCACACTCATCACCATTCTTGATGCAGCCAATTATGGTGGTAACGTAATGATGGTGTTGGAGCGGTCAGTGGCTGCACAATCATATGTGAACAGTGAGTACAACAGGGGGCTTAACACACAAGCCTGTGGAGCACCAGTGCTGAGTGGTACACTGGAGGAGGTGATGTTTAGTATCCAGCTGCACATGGAGGGACTGATGTTCAGGACTTGTAGTTTCATGATGAGCCTAGATGGTACTATGGTGTTGAAGGCGGAGCTGAAGTCGATAAAGAGCATCCGTACATATGTGTTGTTCTGATCCAAGTGAGAGAGAGCAGTATTCAAGGCCAAAGCTACAGCATCATCTGTAGACCTGTTAGACCTATAAGCAAACTGGAGTGGGTCTAATGCAGTAGACAGACAGGATGTAATGTGGTCTTTGACTATCAATTTGGTAACTATAACGGGCTATTTGACATCTTTAGAACATTAAACATATCAGATGTGTCAAATGTTGAATTACAGGCCTAATATGTGTGAAATGAAGCTATTTCCCTTAGTGTTATTGACTGCATAGGCTACTTTGACTTTCCTCGATTAAGCATTTGCATTGTTGTCACACTTATGCACGCATTATAGGACTTACGATCTAGAAATTGTAATGTTGTGGAAAGGTGGCCTGGATCAACTTTGTTTATTCTACTTCGGGTGTGCAATGCATGGTCTCTTACTTGGAAACGATTCATTTAATGACTTTTTAATTAATGCAGTTATTTTGTAATGATTCAAATGCCACCCGCTACTGCCACTACTGTTTTTCTGTTATTAATTACTTATTATTATTAAGTCAAGTCTAGTCAGTTTTATTTAGTATAGCACATTTAACATGCACAGAGTGCAACCCAAAGCGCTCCACATACAAGACATTGATGAATTACAGATAATAAAGACGTAAGATTCTTGCCATTTCGTCAGCACTTCTACTTTGCATTCGCTAGAAATAAACTTTTTTAATTGATGATTTCAATGATTACATTTTGGAGCAGGTTCGAGAACGGATGGATCCACAAATGAGTTTTCATTCTTATTAATATTGTGGGATAGGCCATTTTGTCTTCTCGGAGGTCTGTGCTCTCGATTGGCCTTCTAATTAGCATATTAAAATGAGTGTGATTGAGGGAGGAGAGAGGGTGGAGTAAGTTTCTTTCATACTGAACGTATACGGTTTGTGAGCCAAGGGTGACGGGGTTTAGAACGAGTGGGTTTTGTGGAAAGAGGAGTTTGAGTGTGTATGAGTGTGTTTGTGTTTGTGTTTGTGTTTTGTGTGTGTGTGTGTGTGTGTGTGTATTCCAGTGTGTGCCAGCCTGTATGATTCAGTTTTTTGAATGGCTCTTCAGTTTGTTTTCTCAGCTGGTATAACTCTTTTTCCGTATACTCGCATGTCAGTGTGTGTGTGTGTGTGTGTGTGTGTGTGTGTCTGTTTGTGTTTATGCCTGTCACTTTTTCTCTCTGTCAAATTTTGGAACAGTAAATGAGTACTAACTTGGTTAACATAAATCAGATGGGAGCTCCTACCAAGGGTCTTAGTAATTAGTTTGTGTGCATGTGTGAGTGTATGTGTGTGTGTGTGTGTGTGTGTGTGTGTGTGTGTGTGTGTGTGTGTGTGTTTGTGTGTCACCTTGTTAGCTGGTAGTTTCTCTCTGAGGGATGAAATTAGCCTCCAGCTTTCCTCACAGGAGCGCTTATCAGAGTCGTCACCACTATCTGAGTCAGCATACTACACACACACACACACACATAAAGAAATAGAAAGACAGACTGAAGATGAGAGGGAGAAAGAGATCCACAGAATATCACACAAAAACACAATGTGTAAACACCACAAAAATCCATTCCCATTCCATTTCTATTTTCTGAAGATGTTTAGTCCTATATACCACATACCCAAGATAGGGACTGAGACACAAGTTGCAATTAATGCCGGCCTTACATTGTACGATTTTCATGCAATTTCATAGCCAGCGACTAAATTTCCAAAGTTGGACAGAAATCATGGGAGTTGTACAGGAGTCGCGGCACACTCCCGTCAACTAGATTG
This sequence comes from Alosa alosa, assembly GCF_017589495.1. Classification (NCBI taxonomy): domain Eukaryota; kingdom Metazoa; phylum Chordata; class Actinopteri; order Clupeiformes; family Clupeidae; genus Alosa; species Alosa alosa. The sequence goes on from NC_063212.1 coordinate 218,397, forward strand.
TTTAGTGTACGGTGCCAATCTTAACGGTTGTAAGTCGGTTGGAGTCAGTCTTTTTCTATTTTTGGCGTTACGACAATATCAAACATGTTTGATATTAACGCAAGTCTTTTATTCGTGGCTGATGCAAATAGTGATATGAACAATATAAAAACCAATAGTGACCTCTCTCCAACAGAACAACTCATGGCCCCTATTTTGCACCCTGGCGCATGGCATAAAACTCTTTTTCCACCCGGTGCAAAGTTTATTTTCTCTTTTTTGCATGTTTATTTTTTAAACAATGCGCCCAGGGGTGTGGCAATTAACAACCTAGGGAGTGGCCTAGTGCATTGTCAAAAATTCGCTATTGTACATCACCTAAAACGCATTAAGCCACTGACCAAGAGAAACCTGGGAAATTTTCAGTAGTTTTTAATTAATAGTTTAAAAAGTATAAAAGTTACAAAGATGAAAAATACAAAGCCCAGATGTCCTAAGTCAGACCTACGTAACATAGTTTGAATGAAGTTTCTACGTTAAGTGGTTGAAGCTGCATTAACTGTGTTAGAAGAAGAAGAAGAAGAAGAAGAAAAAGAAGAAGCCTAGGAAGAACAGTACAGTCCATTTGCATGCACTGTAATAATAATAATAATAAGAAGAAGAAGACTTTGTCCTACAGAGGAGTTGCTGCTAGCTAGCTGACAGTGCGTCTTCAGCTGTGCTTCATATTTGCCTCTCGCCTAATCACTTTTATCCGTCATTACCAATTTGCAAATGATGGTGAATAATTACTCATTGTGAGATGTATTTCGGAATATCTTTATTCTAATTATGTTCCCATTGTAATAGTGTAATTTGTAATGTTTTGCATGGATGTGCGCTGGTGCGCGCGTTCATGGATGAAAGAAGCATGCGTTGTGCACCCACCCATATCACTGTTGATAATGCGCCCTTAAAATAACATAAACAACTCGCCATGGACTTCTGACCAGGGGCCCGTTGCACAAAACTAGGATAAGGGATTAAGCCGGGATATCTTGGTTATCCTGGCTCAATTTATCCGTGATCCAGTTGCACAAACGCGGGATAGGGGGCAGCAGGATATGTTATGGTATAAGTTACCATGGCGATTTATTCTGTGGAGCTAGCTTGCTCCAGACCAGGCTAAGTTCCAGGATCTATTTAATCTCATCCCTTAACTCAGTCAGCAGTCACCACAAACGGAAACCAATAATTTTTCCACTGCCCACTACACATTGTTATCACATATACCTAGACCCACTGTCATTATTTAAACGTTTGTGATCATTAATTAACTTTTACATACTCGCCATTCCCGACCTGTCATGCGACAATGTGACGTCATGGGAGTGCCTAACCATTTCACGTGTGGTGGTCGCGGAACTAGTTGCAATATTCTCCTTAACAGAGGTGTTGCTGTTTGTTGCTGTTGTGAGAAGGCTATCTACCTACTTCACACCGTAGAAGAAGCAATGAAGCCGCTCTAGTTGCCATGGTGAATCAGTAAATCTGTGATCGGTGGCGGGGTCTATTTGAGGGAGGCGTGAGCGCGCACTTATCCGGGATAGGTTTCACCTGGCTTGATGGATCTGTGTCTGCTCATCCTTGCTTGCTCGTTGTGCAACCAATTAAGCCTGTACAATTGTGTTTTGGATTCATTAAGCGCAGCTCAGTAACTTATCCCGGATGTCTTAATTCTGCTTTTGTGCAATAGGCCTCAGGTTTCTGTTGGTCAGTGGCATAATGCGTTTTAGGTAGTGTACGATAGCGATTTTTAGACAACACGCCAGACCCCTCCTTTGGTCGTTAATTGCTACACCCCTTGGCGTGTTGCTCAAAAAAAAGAGATGGGCATGGCGACACACTAACCAGTCTCTGCTGCTCTAGCAGTAGATCCGCCTCCTCCTTCTCTTTCCGGTACTGATTCTCCACATCCTGTAGCCTGATGAGCAGAAAGGGGGAGAACACTCATTTAAAAATACTAAATTCTGAAAACCACCACAGAGGAAAGAAATTATTTTACTATTACTATTACTATTACTATTTATTTTGAAGAAAGTGTTCAAAATAAATATGTTTCTAACTGATTAAGGGCACTAATTTCAATCTGCAATGCACACTACTGTACATACGGATACTATGCTGCAGAAACCATGCAATGAGAACAGACAGCAATATCAATATTTGCCAATTAATTTACACATGTCAGCGCAATGTAGCTGAAATCAGTTAAATGATTTATAGTGTTTTATTTAACACAACCAAGCTGACTTTAAATGAGGGTTTGACATTTATAATTTGCTATGATAAGTTTCAAGGAAACAGTGCCACTATAGATGAATTCATGAACTGTGCACTGACCCACCAGTGCTTGCGTGTAGGGTTGTGTGTTGCAGTGTGGTGTTAAATTCACAAAATGTTTTGCCCAGTTCATTAAATTAGCATTAGTTAGTGCAGGACTGTATTGACACATTGCAAAGCGCATGGCATGTTATACAAATTAAAACACAAGGAGTCTCAATAAACTACATTCAGTTCTACCCCACAGCTGCAAAAGAGCACATAGCACTAATAGTCAGGTTCATTATTAATGTTCTGTATGAACTCCTGCTGTTAGAAATATAATGTTATATATATATATGCTTATACTTATACTTATATTTACCATTTCTGCTGTAAGTGCATGTTGTGTGAGATGTCTGTATGCTACTGAGACCCCCTGAATTTCCCCTTGGGGATCAATAAAGTATCTATCTATCTATCTATCTATCTATCTATCTATCTATCTATGTTAGAAAGCATCTTTCTAGCATTTCATGGTTCCGTTTCTCTACCCTTCTCACATCCATACTACAATATACTGTATATTTCGGTACTGTGCAATCACAATATATCATGATTTTTAAAAGTCTATTTTTAGAAAAGAATTGTTATTATAAAGAAGACACAATCATGTGAAAGCTGAAATTAGCCGATACTTCAGCTTAGCATACTGTGGGAGCCGGTCTAACGCGTTCGGATTCAGCCATTGCTGGTAACGAAAAGAAGAGCTCTTAAACAGTGATGAGTGATAACCTATGGCTATGGCTTTTTTTTATCTCCACTCACTCCAATGTCTCCCCCTTTTTCTCTTCTTCTCTCTCTCACCTCTTCTCCATCTCTAGTTTAATGTCAATCCCTTGTTTCTCTAGCAGCTCTTTCTGGGCATAGTTCCAGTCAGCTGGCTCCCCCTGCTGGTCTTGGGTGGCACTGCGCTCTCGCTCCAGACGAGCCTGTTCTGGGTGGTTAAACCTGAACACGTGATTCTTCCCCATCACAACGCGGTTTCCTGACAGAGAGGAGGAGGGGCAAGAGAGAGGCAGAGAAAGAATGAGATGGCAGATAGGGGAGAGGAGAGTATAATTATGAAATTCAAATTGCCAGACCACAAACGGACTATAGCTTTTCATAAGCCAACATCTGTGAATTACCTTAACACATTTTGGCACACTTCCTGCTCTTAAAACTAAATGGAAAACACAATAATTTTATTTACCCTTAAAGCAGAGGAAATAGGGCACATTCAAACAAGAAATAAGAAATTCCACGTATATTCTCCCTCATCAAGGGAAATATGGTCACCTGCATTACCATTGTTATTACAGAAATGAGGTTTCTGTGTCCTAGGTTGCTGTGTTGTTGAACATGGTTATATATAAGCTGTAATATAGTTACTTACAGAGGAAACAAAACAAAACCAAAAATTATTTTTTTTGTATGACTGTATTATATATACTGTATAATACTGTATGATTATTCTGTAGGCCTATGGCTTTGCTATTGTTCTGATGCAGGGCTATAGTCTTGTATTTTCTCATTTATTTATAATAGTCGGCTGAGGCGCTCTCCCTTTGTATGTGTGTCTCCAAAACCTTCAAAGTCCTTTTAAAGATTCATGTTTCTGCTATAGTCATGAGTCATGTATATCTGACTTATAAGAGAATCACTATTGATGCCTGTTTTTTCATGTTTCCAGGTGTGTGTGAGTGTGTATATATGTGTGTATGTGCATGCGTGCACACTAAGCACATTCAATTCCTGCCACTGCCAGAGCATTTTAACAGTTGTGCTGACAACGGGGCGAGGATATAATTATTACAGATGTTTTAGAGCAACAAGAACTAGCATATGTCTCTCACACAGGGAGAGAGATAGTAAGAGAGAAATTGACACACAACACTTCACCGGTCTACTACAACATGAACACAGACAGACGGAGAAACACACACACACACACACACACACACACACACACACACACACACACACACACACAAATACACTCACACAAACACACACACAAGAGCACACCCACCTTGTTTGAGCACCACTGGTTCAGTGATCTGCTTCCCATTGACGTAAGTCTCTGCTCCCTCAGAGGCTCCAGAGTAACATACACTACACAGATAGATATCGAGAGAGAGAGAGAGAGAGAGAAAGAGAGAGAGAAGAGTGCGTCAGAAAGGACAATTCAAAAAAGCACTAGCGCGTGAACAGCACCACCATTCCCTCTCTCACTCTCTCTCTCCTCCTCTTGATCTCTTCATTTCTTGCTCTCACTCACACACATATACAGAAACATACACACACTGAGACAAGATGGCATTGGGTGCCTTGGGTGTGTGTTTTGGACAGGACGTGTATGTATGACAGAAGAGGGAAAGCATTATGGGGTCGATGGAAAGTTCTGGAATAATGAAGTGGTGATTATGGAAATAATCGCAAATTCAACGGTACCTGGCTTGCTTCTCTGGCAACTTTTCCCAGGACAGAGAGAAACAGAAAAAAGTAAGTGTGTGCATGTGTGTGTGCATTTATACATGTATGTGTGTGTGTATATGTGTATATGTAAACACACACACACACACACACGTGTTGTGTAGCATGTATAAGTATAAGTATGTATACTTTTTTGATCCCGTGAGGGAAATTTGGTCTCTGCATTTAACCCAATCGGTGAATTAGTGAAACACAAACAGCACACAGTGAACACACAGTGAGGTGATGCTCACACTAATCCCGGCGCAGTGAGCTGCCTGCTACAATGGCGGCCCTCGGGGAGCAGTAAGGGGTTAGGTGCCTTGCTCAAGGGCCGCGGCCCAATGGTCGGGACTCGAACCGGCAACCCTCCGGTTACAAGTCCAGAGTGCTAACCAGTGGGCCACGGCTGCCCACAATGTGTGAACTTATTTCCATTTAGTATATGTGTGTGTGCATGTGTGAATTTATTTCCTTATTTTCTTTTTTCGTATGGATGTGTGTGCATAACTTTTGCACTGCATTTTACCAGAAGTGAGATACCTCTCAAACACCAAAAAAAAAATAAAAAAATAAATAAGGCTTACAAACCCATCACCTTTCACCCATATCTTCATGTACATACAATTATGCAATTATGACAACAAATGAAAGACACACCTGAAGTTGCTTATAATCAATCCCAAAAGCTTTGGAACCTTCAGGCCCCATCATATCACTTGCTACTTACAGTACATACAAATAAAGGTGTACACACAAATACATAGGGCTAAACATACAAACAAGATAACTGACATGTACAGTACATGAATGACTGTAAACACTCACACGCAAACATAGACACTCACACACATACCTTCTCCATTCTCATTGAGCTGGCTGTAGAACACACAGTGCTGCTCTTTGATGAACTGCCCACTTAGTCTGATATCCACTTCTTTCTGACCAACCCTTCAATGCAAACATTGCGTTACTTACACAAACACCCTCCAGAAAACACACACACTCACTGTCTACCTTTCTCTTTTTACACACACACACACACACACACACACACACACACACACACCTGGTAACCCCCTCTTTGATGTAGTACAGCAGACACTCTGACATTAGTGGATCTTCATTCAGGTTAACTAGATGAGGTGTCTGAAAGAGACAATAAAGAGGTTACTAGAGTTGTGTCAGTGACTTTTGTGTGTGTGTGTGTGTGTGTCCGTGCGTGCGTGCGTGCGTGTTTGTGTGTGTGTGTGTGTGTGTGTGTGTGTGTGTGTGTGTGTGTGTGTGTGTGTGTGTGTGTGTGTGTGTCTGTTTTCTCACTCCTTTTGGAGAGAAGACTCCTACTGTTCCTCCATCCTCTTTGATAGAAACCCCCATCTCTGCCAACAGTGTCTCTCTAATGCCAGACAATTATAGAAAAGAAGAGGAAGATGATATAAGTATAAGTATATATACTCTTTTGATCCCATAAGGGAAATTTGGTCTCTGCATTTATCCCAATCCGTGAATTAGTGAAACACACTCAGCACACAGTGAGGTGAAGCACACACACAATCCCGGCGCAGTGAGCTGCCTGCAACAACAGCGGCGCTCAGGGAGCAGTGAGGGGTTAGGTGCCTTGCTCAAGGGCACTTCAGCAGCTTTCTACTGGTCGGGGTTCGAACCAGCAACCCTTCGGTTACAAGTCCGAAGCACTAACCAGTAGGCCACGGCTGTCCCAGATGATGATGATGACAGGAACAATGATGAGGAACCAATGGAATATAGATTATATAGATAGAAGATAAATGTTGCACAAGAATACTGTATGGCAAGGTATGGTAAGGTAAATTTATTTATAGCACATTTTCTAGCATAATGGCTCAAAGCACCTCATAACGTTATAATACGTATAAATAAACAGACAACCTATGAAAACACACTAAATTCACTCAATGACTATTACATGAAAGAAATGAATATCAAGATAAAACATAAAGTGTGTGTGTTTGTGTGTGTGTGTACCTTTCTAGACGTATGTTCTCTGTCTTTCTTAGTTTCTCCTCCCAAGTTTCATTCAGCTCAGCGATTATCTTCTCTGTTTCCTGTCAATCAAACACAGTTGTACACACACTAAAATGAGCGACAATTTATATACTTAGGCACAGCTACAGTATAAACACACACACACACACACACACATAATTTTTTATTGTAATTCCACTACTTTTAGCGGTAACGAGCATGTAACAAAGTATTTTTTAAAATCAAGTAACACAGTTACAATTACTGGAATTTAAATGAGTTTGTTAATCGCGTTACTTTGTTTATGTTGTGTGAAAAATGAATGACTTCAGCAGCCAAGATGCCGATGCACATTTGCTGCTTCTGATCTAATGTTGCCGGACCTGGCAGTGTTTCCCGCGATTGTGTTTCGTGTTTCCATTAGCTGCTAAGGGAGAACCGGGACGAATGAAACGAATGAATACGTGTCTCTCGCCTCTCCTCTAATCACTTTTAACAGTCATTACCAATTTGCAAATGATGGTGAATAACTACTCATCATGAGATGAACAGTATTTCGTAATATCTTTATTCTAATTATGTTTCCCATTGTAATCGTGCAATTTGTAATGTTTTGCATGGATGTGTGCTGGTGTGCGTTCATGGATGATAGAAGGATGGTGCGTTGTGCACCCGCCAATATGACTGTTGACAATGCGTTCTTAAAGGGACACTAGGCAAGCCTGATGCTTTTTCTCTACGAAACTCCCCCTCGCTCGGTCTGAAGCTCTTTTCCTTTTCTTTGCATCTTCCGTCAAGGGTTTTCGCTGCTTCTTCGCCGGCTCTGCCATTATACACACGTTTGCAACAATCGCTAGCGTTTCGTTAGCCTCCCTATGTGCTGTGGATGCAGGATGGAAACTGAAACTGCTTTGGTCGCCGGGTATGATACACTGAACTTGCAAGCGGGATATTCTTCCTTCAGGCAGTAGGGGCGGGCGAGAGAGTCTTCATTCACCCTGTAATGAGTCATTTAACCATATACCGACTTACGAAGATGAGTAATTAACATGAAAACGTTGCATGGTGTCCCTTTAAAATGCGCTCAACATATAAACAACTCGCCATAGACATCTGACCAGGTGTACAATAGCAATTTTTAGACAATGCGCTAAGCCACTCCCTAAGTTGTTAATTGCCACACCCCTGGGCACATTGTTTAAAAAATAAATGTGCAAAATAAGAAAATATACTTTGCACCGGGTGGAAAACGAGTTTTCCGCCATGCGCCAGGGTGCAAAATATGGCCCTGAAAGCTAATATTTTGTCACTACAACCTACACCTGTCCTGTGTCAAATACAGTTGCATTTTCAACTCTGAACAAAACCATTCAAGAGTTATTTAAGGAGAAGTCGAATGTGCGTTTTGTTTCATTTGTCCCTCTTGGTAGGGACAAATGTACTGGTGAAGCGTGTATCTAGGGGTTATGGAAATACATGCATATTAATATAGCTAGGGTGCAATAAAGCATGTTTCGAATTATATAATGTTTCTATAGTACAAAATGTTATTTCACTCTGTTTTTATGTGGTTAAAGCCACCGCACATCCAAATAAATGTACTTCATGACCCATAGGCTGTCAGTCTCCATAGGTTAACATGGCAAAATTCGACCCCCTACCTGATAGCCCCAAATATATTTGCATCTTTTAAAACTGCTTTTCCATGTCTCACCTGCATAAAATATAGTTTAACTCTAGCTAGTTTTGTTCGGGAATCTCCCCACCAACATTAAGCCAGCAGCTTTCCCTCCACTATTGTAATTCATCTGGAATTGCATTTCTAGTTATATTGCAGATTGTGGGGAAACTGAAGAGGAGTCAGTGCACCAACATGTATAGTAGTAGGCCTAGTAGTAGTAGCCTACTAGAATGTTTTGGGGTTGTAAAAGTTTGAGAACTCATGTACATGGCTACTGTTTGATTTGAAGGGTTGAGACTACAATAGGTAGGTCTACAAATTATGTTTGTTGTGTGTGTGACTGTTCAGTACTGTTCACATTGACATTTTAAAAGCAGACATAAAAGTAATTCAAAAGTACTCTAGTATCTGGCTAATTACTTTTGATATATGCTAATTGGTAAAGTAAATCAATGACTTTTGAAAGAAGTAACTAGTAACTGTAACTAATTACTAATATCTATTGCCCAACACTGTTTAGCAGACACTTTTATCCAAAGAACTACCGCCCTATCTCCAACCTCCCCTTCCTGGCCAAGGTACTGGAAAGAGTGGTGGCCTCACAACTACACACCTTTCTTAACCACCACGACCTGTATGAGCCCTTTCAATCTGGCTTCCACTCATGTCACAGTACAGAGACACAGTACAGACACTTAACATTCTCATACTCCTTGACCTTAGTGCTGCTTTCGATACCATCAACCACAATGTTCTAATCTCCCGTCTGTCTGCTATTGGTGTTTCTGGCACAGCCCTCAATTGGTTTCAGTCATACCTCACCAACAGAAAGCAGTTTGTAACACTTGGTCCACATCAGTCCTCCAAGTCCCCTGTCACTCGTGGTGTCCCCCAGAGTTCTGTACTTGGGCCCCTCCTCTTTCTCATATACATCCTCCCTCTTTGCCAGATTATTCGCAGCCACGGTCTCAACTTCCACTGCTATGCAGATGACATCCAACTCTATCTTACCACTCCCTCTCCCTCTGACCCCCCACCACGCTCCCTCACTGACTGCCTCTCTGACTTAAAATTATGGATGCAAAACAATTTTCTCAAGCTCAACACAGACAAAACCGAAATTCTGCTGATTGGCCCTAAAAGCATCCTCACCAAATCTCCCCGTCTCACTCTCAGCATTGATGGCTCATCTGTCCACTCTACCCCTTTTGTTAAAAATTCAGCTTGACTCCACCCTTAGCTTTGATCCTCATATCAAATCACTCACTAAGATTGCTTTTTTTCACCTCTGTAACATTGCCCGCCTCCGACCCTTCCTCTCTGCTAGTGATGCACAGACTTTGGTTCACTCTTTCATTATGTCCCGTCTAGATTACTGCAACTCACTTTTCCTTGGTCTCCCCACCAAAACCCTTCAAAGACTACAATATATTCAAAACTCTGCAGCCAGGCTCCATCAGCACACATCACCCCCATTCTCCATCAACTCCATTGGCTACCAGTTCCGTCTCGGATCAAATACAAAGTACTCACCATCAAAGCCCTCCACAACCTTGCTCCCCCCTACATCTGCGACCTCCTGACCCCTTACACTCCTTCCCGCTCACTCAGATCCTCTGACCAAAACCTCTTGGCTATCCCCCGCTCCAGACTCTCCACCCTGGGTGGCAGGTCCTTCAGTGCCTTGGCCCCCAAACTCTGGAACTCCCTTCCCCAACCTCTTCGTACCTGTCCTTCTCTTCCTTTCTTCAAAGCACATCTCAAGACCTTTCTGTTTAATGAACACATAGCTCCATACAGATAACTTGTCTTTGTTGTATTGTTTTGTTTGTTTGTTATTGTGTTTCCCTGCCTTTGTCTTTGTTGTATTGTTTTGTTTGTTTGTTATTGTGTTTCCCTGTTTTCCTACTATGTAAAGTGACCTTGGGTTTGAGAAAGGCGCTATATAAAATAAACATATTATTATTATTATTAAAGAGACACAGACTAAACGGCGACTACAGGTATCACACCCTGTCACAAAGACACACACATACAGGCACACACACACACACACACACACACACACACACACACACACACACACACACACACACACACACACACACACCTGTAATCTCTCCACTGCTTCTTCTTTGGTGATTGGCTCTTCCTGGAACTCTTCTGTTTGGTCGAGAGTGCTGTCATCTGACCCTGGTTCACCTTCTTGAGCAGCATCAGGATTGGCTGGTTGAGGGGGTGGGGCTCCATTGGAGGCGGGAGCAGCAGGCTGGGAGGCCACACCCACTCCAGGCACACAGTTGTTATTATTCACTTCTGTAGCTAGAGGAGAGGATTGAGTTTGATGACTCAAAGACGTGTGTGTGTGTGTGTATACCTCATGAGGCTGGTAGCCTTGCTATGTGCTGCCAGTATGTGTGTGTGTGTCTCTATGTTTGTGTGTGCATGTCGCTGTGTGAGTGTGTGAGTGGTATATGGATGTGTGTGTGCATGCGTGTGTGTGTGTGTGTGTGTGTGTGTGTGTGTGTGTGTGTGTGTGTGTGTGTGTGTGTGTACCTTGAGCAGCCATGAGTTCGCTGAGTCCTTGGGAAAGCAGTAGTTCTCTGAGGCGCTTCACCTCGTCCTTCAGTTCTCTGATCAGACGAGCGTTTGGATCCTCATTGATGATCGCGTTACAGCGTATTTGCTTTGCCCGGTCCGCATATCTACACACACATATTCAAGCACAGACACACATTCACACCCACATACATGTATTCACAAGCAATAATTTGCATCCACACACACAATCAAGCCAAACTTTATTTGTATGCCATGATTGACAGACAAACAAACAAACGAATGAACAAATGAATGCACACCTGAGGGTACTGAGGGTCTCCTCATAGTTGATGTCAGCTGGACTGAGTGCAGCGATCATGGCAGTGCGGGAGTTACCGCCTGGTACAAACACACACACACACTATTATAGCATAAAACTAACCACTTTCACACTGATTATAATATACTACAAATACTGTTGTCCTTTTTCCATTTCCTTTCAGCTCTGTCACTTACCCAGATTCTCCTTGAGTAGCCAGGTGAGGACGGAGTCTCGGTAGGGGATGTAATCGGCCTTGCGTTTCTTACTGCCTTGCTGTGAGGAGAGAAAGTGATCATTCATTTCTGTCACCATTCCACTCACATGATTTTTAGGAAAATAGATCTAAGGGCCATCTTACAGAAACTTAGCAAAACATCCTTGGAAGCATCATCTGTAAAACATTGACAACAGTTATGTGTTTTGTCTGTGTAATTATCATGATTGTTTAACAATGTCCATCCTAGCTTTTTATTCTCCCTTTTCATAAGGAAATAGATATGTCAGTTTCATAAGTTAATCCAATTTGTCCGTATTCATAAGCTAAAGTGAACAGACAAATGTTTTTACAAAATCAATGCAGAGAGGCTCTGCCCACATCAGTATAATGTTGAGCCTTATCTCTAATGTTGAACCTCAACAAACTATAAGCTTAGTGCCTCACAACTAACAGAAATACATTTGCTTGAATAGGGCTGAAATAAACACAGATAGTATTAAAAAGATAATATGCCCTCAAAAAGTCACCTTTGCTAGATTAATGTAAAGATTAGATGATTTTACAGAGTTTCAGTGTTGAATAAGCTGCACATCAAATGCTCTTTGCTCTGTCTTGCTAGACTCATTTTCACGTTTTCGAGTTGTGACTGTGCAGTGACCATAATGCATGTCAAATGTCCAAACATTGTGAATCCAATATGGATAACTGGCCAGGTCATCTGCTGTCTGTGTGTGTGTGTGTGTGTGTGTGTGTGTGTGTGTGTGTGTGTGTGTGTGTGTGTGTGTGTGTGTGTGTGTGTGTGTGTGAGTGTCTCTTACCATTTCAGCCAGAGCAGAGATTACTTTTCCTAGTGTTGTCAAAGACTTGTTAATGTTGGCTCCTTCCTGAAGACAGACAGAGGAAAATGAGTTTGAGAGAGAGAGAGTGTGTGTGTGTGTGTGTGTGTGTGTGTAATGACAATGTGCTCCTAAGTGTTGCCCATGAGGTAACTGACCTTCAGCCTCATGCCTTTGGCTCCAGAAGAGTCGGCCCTCTCACTGCCAGCAAGGTCAACCAGACTGACCTTACTGACCTGAGAAAGGAAGAATCAAAGAGGGAGAGAGGGAGGGAGGAAAAGATGAGAGATAAAGAAAGGGATATAGGGGAGAGAAACAGAAAATAAGAGAAGTATGGAGTTGCACACCTGTATGATACACAAAGACATATTCAAACCCACCCACATACATACATACATACATATATTTAATTCCTTAACTCATGTTGACCACATCACTAACTTAATGTTCTGGAGGCACTAATATGCTGAAAAGTCACAAATTTATGCATGTATGCAAACATATCGTTACAATAAACAACCCCAAATGTGTAGACAAGTATCACACAAACACACAGACACAAATATCCCAACGGGTACGGGTGTGATGAAAATATATGTAAAATAAAAGTAACAGTCATTAGTCCCTCTCTCTCTCTCACACACACACACACACACACACACCTTCTCGGTGTCCAGATTGGTGAGCTGATCTCGTCTGTGCTGAGTGAAAACGATGGTGAAGACTGCGTGGGAGCGACTGCTAGTCTCATTCATGTTGGTGGCAGCCACCGTCCTGGATCATACACATGACAACAGTCAACACAACCAGCATTCACAACACACACAAATAAGTAGCATTCACACACACACACACACACACACACACACACACACACACACACACACACACACACACACACACAAAAAATATGCATTCATACATAAATAATCAACACTTACAATGATAAGAGCAGCTACAATGTTAACATGTACAGTATACAAGTTAAAGCATAGCACATACAAAAAATAAAAGGGTCAATGACGTGACGCTCATATTTTTGTGTACATATGGGTTACATACATTTAAAATTGTTAAAATTTGAAAATAATTTGACAAATTATATCAAATATCATTTTCATCAAACCCTAATCTTAAAGTTTTGGATTTATTTAATTTTGAAAGAGTATTAACTGAATTTGGGTCAACACGGTCAACAATTGTCAACACGGTGTAACCACAAAAACATGAACCAAATAATTACACTTGCTGAAAAAAATTTGAAATTCTCTCCAAAATCCCTTCTAAAATAATCTGGCATGATCTTGCACAAGAACTTTTCTATATTTAATACAAGTAATGAAACCCCATTGTTCTGAATGGGGAATCGTGTCTGTCACATCAACCACTTAAAATGTCAAGTGGTGTAACCACCATTTAAGGAGCAATTTTGTATGTATTATGTCAGAGAAGACCTTCAAGACCCCAACTGCTATGAGTCAAGGTTAGCAACTCTCTTAAAGTAAAATAGTGTTTTTAGGCCATGGCCAGGCAAGTTTAGGTTACATGTCAAATGGTATGACCTTTTAAAAATGTTGATAAATCATAATAATCATAAAATATTCAATTTAAACTGTGTTTGAATATTCACATAAAGGTGAAGTGCGTACATAGTTGTCCATAATAATGCCTGCAAATTTTGCTTTTAAATAGAAATGTCAAATGGTGTAACCGGTTACAGTTTGGTTGAGACCAGTTTGATCAGATTCAGGGCCAAGAGTATGTAATTTTAGGTGCCAATTATATTATTTTTATAATTTAAATAGTGACTAACTGTTTAGCATGAACAATAGCCTTAAAAGGGTTTAATTTGATTGCAATTTAAGCGATTTTTGAAATGTCAAAGCTTTTCATTTTAAATTTAAACTTCCATAATTATTTTTTAATATTTTATTATGATGTATGTAAACAGTATGTTCAAATTATAAATAAATAATATAAATACATTTATTATATATAAAATGTACGTCTTGTCCCCCAGTGGATGCCACTTACAAGCAAGAAAAACTTGTCTCGCCACAGAGTGCATGTGAACGCAGATCCTGCTGTTGGTTGGTTGTTAAGAAATGATCATACCCACTCTTTCACTCACTCTTATTCTCTCTCACACACACTTTGGGCCCTAATTTAGCAATATAAAATGCATGGTCACTAGCAAATAAGCGTAAATACATTTAGGGGTTTGTCCAGTCCACATTCGAGGTGGTTTTGTTATCAAACGCCAGGTGCCTGGCCTTAAAAGGTGGCTCTTATGTTTCTTAATCAGTCATGGGTGTGTTTTGGGCTTAACATTCTTTAAACCAATGAGGAGGACATCTGTCATTCCCTTTAACAACAAGCAGGGCAACTTCAAACAGCGCATCAGTATTTTGATAGTCAGCTGTGTATTTGAAGGAATCTGCTTGTACGCAAGACCGTATGGAACAGGTATTCCACTAAGCCATTCTTTACTAAAACCGAGTAGAATATAGGCTACACACATCTGCACTTGTCTATTAATTGAACATATAGGCAAAGTGAAACTAACTTCACTGTGGTGTCATAGTCAACGACAAAACAGTTATACACAGTTAATTACTTTCAATATTGACTGACAATGGGTTACCAGCAAAAACATAGCCTGAAAAAAGCAAAACTTCCCCCTATAATGTTCAAATGACTGAATAAATAACCTAAGGACATTTCTTCTGCAGAGGAATTGCTGCTTACATCTCATGACAGTGACGTGTTTCATATGCGCCTTTCGCTATAGACCAGGCTTTTCTTGGTCAGTGGCGTAATGCTTTTTAGACGGTATAAGATAGCGATTTTTAGATCATGTGCCAGACCACACCTTATGTCGGTAATTGCCACACCCCTGGGCGCATTATTTAATAAAAGTGTAAAATAGGAAAAAACTTTGCGTCAGAATAATAATACGCTTTGCGCCAGGTTTTGCATCACGAAAATAGGGCCCTTTATCTCACTCTCTTTGAAAATAATGGGTATAGACTGAAATTGTATGAGAACTGAATTAAAATCAAATAGAACACAAGTTTCTTCATTGATGTTATGAAATGATATTTGATATGGAATATGATGAATGACATGAATACATATCAAAATATCCAATTCAGTTTACCTTGATGCCTATTTTCTGTGTCAATTTCTTGTCCTATTGCTATAAACGTTTTATGGTCAATTGGTGTAACCGATTTATGTCAATTTGTGTAACCAGTATTTTGTCTAAAATACTAATAATGTACAAAAAATGAATATGGATAATGATTTAATACTCTACTTTACTGTAATAATGGTTGTTTAAACCATTTTTACTCAAATGGTCAAAGAATAGACAGAAAACAAGATGTTTACAGCATATGGTCTTGCTCAGTACAATGAAAAACCCATATCATTTAAATTTAGAAATAAATATAATAAAACATATTCTCATAGGATATTACAAAATAAACTAATAATTTCATGAGAGCAATTGCATGAACTCTAGGAGGTGTAAAATATTAGATATTTGTCATTTTTGTGGTTACACCATTTGACAATTTAACAGGCTGTTAGTTCTATCTTTTGTTAAAAAATAGCATACACGTATACACTTTAGCAAACCTCAGGCATGTTTTGTTTTAAAGGTTTAAACATATTTTTAATTTTCTCATCTTACCAACCCTTATCTGTCACTGACCCAAAAACTGTACTAACATTCAAATAAATGATCATAATTTAATTCAATTAGATTCAATTTTATTTCTATAGCATATCTAAATATGTGAAAAAGTACTTTATGGACACAAACACACACACACACACACCGGGCCTTGTTCCCGCAGTCCATTAGGTCATGGATGTCTGAGTAAGAGGTGACAGCCAATTTGGACAGGTCTTCCACATAGGGCCCCATGATGGGGTGCTCACGAACCCGCAAGGCTCCCTTACTCTTAGGGTTTAAGAGATCACGCACCCGCTCACAGTAGATCTCCATATACGATACCTGACACACAGACACACACACACACACTTACTAAAATACATCTTATACACATCAGTCAGTACACAGAGACAGATACATGTATTCACAAATATTGTGCATATAATGGATTTTAGCCAATAGAATGGACACATATGGTTATGGTTTTGTCCAAAGTGACATACAAATACAAAACAATATAATACTTAAATTTAACAGGGAACAAATTAAGAGGTTTGTCAGACTATAATATGAAGAATAAACAACAATGTCAATTCAGGCAATAGCCTAATGAAATAATGAAAATGAGGGAAAATAGCAATAATAAACAATAATGTGCATTCAATCAATAATATAACTAGAAAATGTAATTCCGAGGAACCAATGCATGAAAATGCAAAACAAGCTTTTATTTTGAAACAGTTGTGGGCAGAGTAAACAGTTGGCAGGAGTCATAGTGAATGACAACTGACAGTTGGAATGGCTGAATAGTTAAATAGTTGAGTAGTTTAAATGGTTAAATTATTTAATAGGGAATTATGGTAGTAAGGACTTTTATTTTGAAAAAAAGTTGTGGGAAGAGGAAACAGTTGGCGGGAGTCACAGTTGATGATGATTGAGAGTTGGAATGGGTGAACAGTTAAATAATTGAGTAGTTTAAACAGTTGAATTATTTAATAGTGAATTATTGTAGTGAGGACATTTATTTTGAAACAGTTGTGGGCAGAGGAAACAGTTGTGGCGGAATTGTTTTCTGAAAAGTCAAAATATCAACAGGGAATGCTTGCACCGGAACACGCTTCCTCTTTTCGCTGAACCGCTGCAATTGCATTCCCTAATTTACCGATGTGTGCCTGTGGAGGGAAAATTCCATGATGTGCTGTCAATGTCAATGTCAAATTTATTTAAAAAGCACCAAAGTGCTTCACAATACAGTGCAATAAATAAAAACAGGAAGGCACAAAAACAAAACAAAAAGGGCTACAGTTAAAATAAATTAAGCAGAAAAAGAACATTTAAAACTAAACACTGGGGCATAAAGGGAGACACTAGCCAAAGGCAAGTGAAAAGAGGTGGGTCTTTAAAAGGGACTTAAAAACATTTAGAGACTGAGCTGAACGGATGTGGAGGGGGAGGCAGTTCCAGAGTCTAGGGGCTGCCACTGAAAAGGCTCTGTCCCCCCTAGTTTTCAGCCTCGCCCTGGGTTCTTCCAGCCGCAGTTGGTCTGCTGACCGTAGTGCTCTGGAAGGGGAATGGTGGTGTAGAAGATCAGACAGGTAGGTGGGGGCCAGACCATGGAGAGATTTGTATACAGTCAAGAGGAGTGAAATTGATGCAGTAGTGGATGGGGAGCCAGTGGAGTGAAGCCAGAACTGGGGTGATATGTTCACGTTTTTTAGTGCAGGTGAGGAGTCGGGTGGCTGAGTTCTGAACCAACTGCAGGCGGCGGAGCTGGGATTGATCAATGCCAGTATAGAGAACATTACAGTAGTCCAGTTGTGAAGTGATGAAGGCATGGATGACTCTCTCAAGATCGCTCTGGGGCAGGTAGGCTTTGGTCTTAGCTAGGGTTCTGAGGTGGAAAAAGCTCTTCCTAACTACTGCACTGACCTGCTGTTCAAACTTGAATTTGCTGTCAAAAAGCAAAAATGTTACCAAGTCCAGACAAAAAGTCAGCAAAGTCATGGATAAAGTCTTTAGGTGGGCGATACACTACTGCACACAAAACGGGAAAGACAGAATTATTTCAGTTACAGTTGCAGTTCAAAGCTCGCAAAACCATTGTGTGGAATCTGCCGACAGTGAAACAGTGATTTGTAAACAGAGGCGACACCTCCACCTCTCCCAGATACACGGGGGAAATTGAAAAAGTTACAGTCCGGTGGAAGGAGTTCAGAGAACGGCGTGTTATCGCCTGCAGAGGCCCAGGTCTCGCACAGAAATAGAAAGTCCAGTTCCCGGGAAGTGAAGAAGTCATTAAGCATGAAAGTTTTGTTCGCCAGACCTCACGTTGATCGAGGCCATCTGGAGGGTTAGTTCATCGCTAGCCGCTAGCCCAGTGCGCTTCAACAGGCGTAGATTAGAGTGGTCAACGCTGCGGCTGTACCTACGCGCGGAGCGCCGAGACGGAGCTTAAGTACAAAGCGGTCCAGTCAACGCTGTCGGGAGAGCTTGAGAGGCTGGAAACGGACGAGGCAGTTTAGCAGGATCACGGTCGAGGGAGGCTTCAGGAGCAGTGGACGAGACAGGACAGAGCCATCGCACTAGATGCCGGGCTGCAGCTGAATTAGAGGCCAGTTGGATTTTGAGTCTCACCAGCAGACCTCCTCTCTTTCCTCGTCTCCTGGAGCGCCTCTTGCGAGGACGGGCCGCCGGCGTCCGGTGCAGGTAAGCTGGGATACCTGACAGCAGGGGAGGGGGAGATTTGGTCCAATCTCCAGGTTCAGATCTGGCAGCCCGAGCCACACGAAAGTTTAGATCGCGGATGTTAAACAATGCTTGGCGATCGTTGCACAAAAGGGCAGACACATCCAGATAGAAGCATAAAAACAGCAGAGTAACAAATGTTAAGCAGAGCACCCGTGGAAGACAACTCGCCGAACAGACTGGCGCCATCGTTGGTGTCACGCACCCCACTGACTGTGTCTCATGCAAAATCGTGCTGAATGCAAAATAGGAAAGACAAAAGCACCAGTATACAAAGTCAATTGCGCTTGAGTGCACGATAGGGCCCAAGAAGCGCTTAATGAACTAAGTGCATGTTGAACAGATATCAGTGTTTCCCACAGAATTGAATTCCATTTGTGGTGTTGGTTTGCAGAATTAACTTGAGCACTGGGAAACTCATTCCACCAACATGGAACCACTGAGGAAAAGAGTCTTGAATTTGACCTAGCGTTTATGACTGGTTGACACAACAGACGCTGATCAGAAGACCACAGTGGGTGGTTGTGGATGTACATCTTGATCATTGAATTAAAATAACAAGGAGCAGATCCAGTCAGTGTCCTATAGGCCAAAGTTAGAGATTTAAATTTAATTCTGGCTACTATAGGGAGTCAATGGAGAGTAACTAGGAGAGGAGTTACATGTGATAATAAACAGGTGCATAAACCAGGAGCAATGACACAATCACACCTTATCCTATATACACCCTATACACAGAAAGGCATACACATGTATACATACCTCTACTGAATAGGAAAGTTCTGGGTCTTTATTTTCCAGTGTGCGTTTGAACAAGTCCTCGCACAGCTGAAAAGCAGGGAAAGGGGAGAGTTAGGTGTGGCACATATAGCTTTTATATAGACTATAACAATTCATAGTAAATCTATCTATAAATTGCAGGAATGTCTATCTGTGTGTCAGTGTGTGTGTGTGCCACATATCTCTTGAACTGTTAGTCCGTTTGATTTCAAACTTGGCAGGTGTCTTTCTACTGGCACGAGTAATTGCAGTGCCAAGTTTGACGTTGTTTGGATAAGAAAAGAAAAAGATATTGTTAAAAATATCGGTAAAAGAAGCACACGTTGGCTTTCTCTGCTCTCCCGTAGCCACTCCCCCTCTCACACAGCACAGCGCAGGACCAGAGACAGAGAGGGTAAGCGGAGTTTTGGCAGCACTGAATCACGGGTTAAGATGCAAGATGTTTGGATGATTATTATGTCTGACCTCAACAATAAAGACTCCCTGTATGCAGTTTGCTAGCATACAATGATTCCACGGATTTTGCAACAACACGCCAACAAACATGGGTATGTAGTGGCTTTTCAAATTCAAAATGACATAATAAAAAGTATGTGCAAGACGCTTTGAATAGCCCAGGCTACTTTGGACTCGAGACTCTGAATAAACAAAAGACAATTCCGACTGCAATGTCCCAAATTGAAACGAGCAATAGGCTAACGGTCCCAAATTTAACAACGTTTCAGAAGACGTGCCACACAGCTAGACAACGAGTGGCAGACAGAGCGACGTCACTTATGCTACCACAGACTGTTTTTCAGTCACATCTTTGCAAATCTCATATGATGATGCACCTTTCTACAAAATGGTGTGTCTTCTATATTGTTAAGCTATTCAATAGGCTAAACATAGCCTTATATCAAAGCTTTAGGCTGATGTCATTTTGATCAGCTACGGACACAAGTGGCAGACAGAGCGTGATGTCACTTAGGCCTAGGCTAGCCTAACAGAGTCACATTGTTGCAAATTTCGAACAATGATGCGTCATTCCACAAAATGGTTTGTCTTTAGTATCAGGAAGTTATTCAATAAGCTTAACAATAATATAGCCTTAATTCAAAACAGCTGCTAGGCTTATGTCATTCTGATCTGTAGAAATGTCACATGCAGCCATGCCTAAATTCTGCTTACTGCACATTAATAATTATAGGTTAATATATTATAATATAATATTCAGTATTCATTATAGAATGCTTAGCTGTAAATTATGTTTTCCCTATCATCCCATTTTTAAAGAAGGCATACCTGCGGGCATGTAATTGGGCTATGGGTTTTCTACAGGAATGGCATGTTTGAACGGGCACTGCACTAGTATATTGTAAATGTCATGAACATACAATTACAATTCTAGTCACCTGTGGAATGATACCCTGCTGGCCGGGTTCCTGTTTGCCCATCATAGTATAAGACTTGCCAGCGCCGGTCTGTCCATAGGCGAAGATGCAGACATTATAACCCTCAAAAGCATGCAGCAGCATCTCCTCCCCAATGTCCCTGTACACCTGCTGCTGGGACACAAAGGCTGGGTCCTCTGCCTGAAGAGACAGACAGAGAGAACTCAACTCTGATTTACCAAATTTGCCATATGCTGCAGGAATATGGGAGCAAGCATTACTAAAATGTCTTGGGACGGCTGAAATGCTCCACAGAGCTCTGTAATACTATAACAACCCCAAATCAGAAAAAATTGGGACGTTGTGTAAAATGCAATAAATACAGAATGTAATAATCTGCGTACCTCGTAAACTCATATTTAGTTGCGAAAAGGAGACAAACAACATATCAAATGTTGAAAATAACAAATTCTACTATTTCATGGAAAATATATGTTAATTTTGAAATTGATACCAGCAACACGTTTAAAAAAAAGTTGGGAAGGGGTTACAAAATTCTGGAAGTTATGTACACCAGCAACACGTTTCAAAAAAAGTTGGGAAGGAGGTTACAAAATGCTGGAAGTTATGTAATGATAAAGAAAACAAAAGGAGGAATGTTTCATAACTAATTACTGGCAACATGATTGGGTATGAAAAAGAGCTTCCCAGCAGAATCTCTTAGAAGTTAAGATGTAGGGGTATTCATCACTCTGTGTAAACCTGTGTGAAAAAATGATGAAACAATGTCATTGTAATTCTTCTTTACATGATATTGCGAAGTATTTGGAGAGTTTATCATCTAGTACATAATATCATTAAAATATTCAGAGAATCCAGAGAAATCTTGCATACTAGGGATAGAGCTGAAAAACAATATTGGATGGCAGTGGTCTTTTGGACCTCAGATGGCACTGCATTAAAATCAGACCTGTTTATGTAAAGAAAACCATTGTATGGGCTCAGGAAAACTTCTGATAACCATTGTCTATGAGCACAGTTTGATACTCAATTCAGAAATGCTGGTGTAAACTTTGCCATGCAACAGCCAAAATTGTATTTAGACATGATACAGAAATACCACCGTCTTATCTGAGCCTGAGCTTGTTTAAAATGGACTGAGGTAACGTGGAAAACGATCCTGTGGTTAGACAAATCAAAACTTGCAATTCTTTTTGGAAATCATGGACTCATTTTGGCTAATGAGGACAGGGCCTATTCAAGTATCCAACTTGTTTTAGTGCCCAGTTCGAAACCCAACATCTATGATGGTGTGGAGGTGCATTTGTGCCTACAGCATGGGCATCTTGCACATCTGGCAAGGCACAATCAATTCTGAATGATGTATACAGGTTTTGAGCAACATATACTGCCATCCAGGCAATTCTTTTTCCAGGGAAGACCTTGAATATTTAAGGAAACAATGCCATGGAATTCTGCACATATTTAAACAATATTTCTATATAAAGTAAGAGTCTAGATGCTAAAATGGCCGGTCTGCCGTCCAGACCTGTCAAATTAGGTGCATCATGAAATGAAAAACATGATTAAGAATACCTCATACTGTTGAACAACTTAAATCCTATATCGGAAGGAATGAAAAAAGATTTAATTCTCAAAACTCTAGTAAAAGTCAAATTCTTCTCGGTTCCTACAGTAAACATTAACAGAATTGTGTTAAATGAAGAGGTGAAGCAGCACAGTGGTAAACATTCCCTGTCCCAACTTTTTTTTAAACATGTTGCTGGCATGAAATTCAGAATTATCATATATTCTCAATGAAATAGTCAAATTGTTCAACATTTGATATGTTGTCTATGTCCTTTTTGTTGCTAAATATGGGTTTACAAGACTTGTATATTATCACATTCTGTTTTTATTTACATTTTATACAACGTCCCAACTTTTTCTGATTTGGGGTTGTAGAAATGCACAGAGAAATGCAGATAAATTACTCTTACCATTACTAATGGAACAATACATTTCTGTAAACAATTAAAACAGCAAGGCCCCACTCTTACCACCATGAAGCATTGCAGAGAAATATAACCTTTCTAAGTGAAATTTAGAGGAAAAACTATTGGATGACTGGATGAAAAATCTAAAATCAGAATGCTCTATTTGACCAGAAGGGCAGGGTCTTTAGGATATGATCCGTGGGAAAAAACCTTTCAGAGGCACATGACCAACAAACTGCAGCACTTGCTCAAGCTTGCGAGCAACATCAGCATGGCTCTGCCAAGTGTTTTAATTTAAGGAGACTTACTGTGGAATATGACTAGTGGCAATAGAATTTAGTGCTCAGTTCAGAACTTACAGAAGTGTGTGACCAGTAGGAATAATCAAATGTGAAGTTTTTGGCTCCATCTTTGGGCTGTTTGGGGTTTGTTATACCTGTAAAAACATACATATAAAATGTCAAAGCACATTATGCAAACACAGACACACACAAAGCATATATTATTTTGATTATCATTTGAAATAATGCTTTGTTTATGGTAATACAATCCCTTGCTATGTTTACAGCTTTACACATCCAACATACACATGCATGTTATCACACAAACAAACATTTACTTGGCTAAACATACATGTTGTTCTTGTGAACATAACTGCATTTCAATATGTGTATTCATGAGAAACACATTCATCCAAACAGAACATGTGCCGGTGGGGTCCAGAAAAAAAAAACAGAAAAAGAGAGACAGAGAAACAGAGAGAGAGAATGCATGCATGTGTGTAAATGTGCGTGTGAGTGTCCTGACTGAGTATAAATATCTCTCAAGAGTTACAGGGACAAAGTCACATGAGCGAAAGTCATGCTGGTATTGACGTGATCGTCTTCTCCTCTCCAGACTTTCTCCAAAAAGTTTCTGTGGAGTGTATAGTATGTTGTCATGACAACAGCTCAGTAACTCCCAGGCATGCACCAAACTCTGTTTTCCACCCCCCTGCCCCCCTCTCTCTTTCTCTCTTACACACACACACACACACACACACACACACACACACACACACACACACACACACAGAAACACATGCTCCTGGGCCTATCCTAAATATAGACTGAGCGTGTGTGTGTGTGTGTGTGTATCTACGGGTCTGTGTACAGGGGGTTAGGTTCCCTTTGCAGAGCTGGGGCCTGGCAATGATACAAACATGGACTGGGAATTCTCAACCACATATTAAAACACAAACACACACACACAGTTAAAATATCTAACCAGAACCGAGTGATTCTACCTTGCTATGGATTTACCAAAAACAGAGACCTACACACATACGGCTTCATCAGTCAGTCAGTCAGTCTATCTGTATGTTTCTTCTACAATAAAAACATGCCTGCCTAAACATGCCACTCCCAGACATATTAAAAACACACAGATACACAAACAGAGACATTCCATATGGGATATAACTATATGAGGCATGTAGCCTCACCCAAGAAAAAACAAACACAAACGCACACACTCACACACAATTAGCATATGGCAAGTGGTCTGGCTACCCACAAGGAACTCCACCTATGTAGAATATTTCATACCACACATACAACTGTGCTCAAACACACAACAGAGCCACTCCTAATCTATTGTGCATGAAATGCATTTGAAGTATGATGCTAACAGGGGTTTTGGTACATGGTAAACTCTGCTTTTCATCTGAGGTTGAATGGCACTCCATTAATTAAGAATGGTTTGTAAATGTGTAAATGAGAAATTAGGAAGTTGTTGGTTTTCTGAAGGAATGCTTAACTGTCTGTCTCTCTCTCTATCTCTGTCTCCCTCTCTTTGCCTCCCTAAGTCTTCTGTTCCAACCCATTCCAACAACCCATTCCTCTCTCCTTGTCATCCTTCCCCTTGCCCTTGTCCTCCCTTCTCTCTCTCTCTCTCTCTCTCTCTCTCTCTCTGGGGAATCTCCCATTCTCGTATCAAGTGTCTGAACTTTGTCTGAAGGACAGAAAAATGAAACACAGAGACGGGGAAGGGGAGAGTAACAAAAATAAGGAGATACAGTTAGAGAGAGCTAGAGAGAGGGAGAGTTGAGATGCAAGGAAGAGAGAAGGACAATGAGAGAGAAAATGAAAGAGGAGAGAGAAATTTTGTGTTTTGGATGAGGAAAAGAGTAAGGTGAAAAAGAAAAAGGAAAATTACTGTGATGGCAGTTTAGTCAATGGTTGAACTAAGAAACTAAGATGTACTATGTGCAAGTGTGTATTCCAAACACTAATGGTATGTTAGGGAGTGTTTCGCTAACTTCATCACCTTTCCAATGTCAATAAGGAGGAGAGAAAGAAGGAGAATCCTAAGGAGTGTGTGAGAGAAAGAAGACAGAGAGAAGGAATGCCAGTTAATTAACAGTGCCACACAATGACACGTGAGGGGCTTGGGTGGCTATGTGTTAGAGAGCATGAGTGTAGGCATGTATAATTGCGGACATTTCTGTGTTCGTGGCTTGAGTTTCAAAGAGAAAGAAATGTGGAAAAATTCTCTGCCAAAAAAACTCCAAATGCCGTGAAGCCTAGTCCAAACCACACTCAACCACACACTATACACTAATTTACTCTCTCACTCTCCAACACACACACACACACACACACACACACACACACACACACACACACACAGGGTACTCCCTCAAACACACAGAGGACACACTGTCTTCTAAACAGACATACACACAAACACACACATACACACTCACACAGAGTATACTTGCCATATGCCATCTCTCCCGCATAATCATAGCCACTTCCTCCCATACACACAGACTGCACTCATATTCTCCACCACATACGCACACTTTTTTATTCATGCAGTTTCCCCTCACATGCTTTCTACAGTACATTGTTAAATAAATTCACATACATGTTCAGCAAGTTATGCAATGCAATCATAAGATGCTTTTTGTGTGTGTGTGTGTGTGTGTGTGTGTGTGTGTGTGTGTGTGTGTGTGTGTGTGTGTGTGTGTGTCAGTGGTGGCTGGTGGTTTTAGAAGTAGTGGAGGAATGCGCCCGGGGGAGTGTTAAGCCCACATTACATTGGTACAATGTTAGTATACTTTTAGTATCCTGTACTATTTTATACCCCTCTACTGAAAGAAATAACGTATGCACTGAAAATGTGCTAGGACTTTTATTTTGATACAGGTCTACAGAACATAGAGTTCTGAGGGCCAGCTGTACGTACATCTGCGAACGTAGCGTTATCAGCGTCATGGACAGACCGCAGATTGCGAACGCTGTCAGACCCAAGTTTCTGTTCCAGTTCCGTTCAAGTTTCCAGTATTTCTTTCGAAATTTAAATGAAGTTGTATGCAACAGCAACGCCTCACGCAAGACATCACGTCACGTGACATTTCAAAATTCCAACCTGTTAGTAAGCTAGGGTTTGCTGTTGCATACAACTTCATTTCAATTTCGAAAGAAATACTGGACTATGTTTTTTTTTTTGTTTTTTTTAAACGGCGACGAAATTGTGAATTTCTAGAGCGTGTTACTCCACATTCGGCAATCGACTCCTACGGACTTTCCCCTAAAGATGGCAGCTACAGCAGCAACATTTCCGAAAAGGTACTGGCTTGACTAAATTCATTCTGGACTCTCTATCCGACCACATAAAGACCTCGGGATACTTCAGTTTGGCTTTAGGGACCCTCTACTCACTACCACGTAAGTGTAATGTTGTTTAGAACTGTAGAAGAGGTAAAAAAATAGCATTTTGTAGCGGCGAAATGACATGCCCGGGTCACTTCCAGGCTAACGAGTTTTGACTAAAAACGGTAAAATCGAACTTTCTCAAAACACATCCGAATGACATGATTTTGATGTCAACTCAACGTATCATCCCAATCATCCGTAAATTGATCTAAAGTGCATTTTACTCCGGATAATTCCTTTAAGTGAATGACGTGAAAGTGAAAGTAAGACATTCGAAAGGCCAACGAAAGTTGCTTTTGGTAGTACAAATACTTTCACCACAAAAACTGGTGCTCTAAATAGCGATTCTGTTGTCTTTGAAAGGTTATCTTATTGACGCATTGAACTGCAATTTGGATTAACACCTGCTTTTACAAGGCGGAAGTATTTAGGTGCAGAATAGACGTGCGCTTTCAGGAGCAGTCTTTGTACATTACGCGGAATACATATTTAGGCGCTCTTTACTCTTCCCCTCCCATCTTTTTATGCTAAACTCCCACTTTCCCCTGGATCCTCCTATGAATGTATATGCATGACATGACAAATGCAATCTGCCACTTTCAGCTCCCGCAGGCAGTTTGCGCTTTTACATCATTGCGGCCTGTTTGTACATACCTCGCAATGATTTTACACGCACATTGCGAAACAAATACGCCTGAAATGGGCGCAAAGGCGTTAGTACATCTGGCCCTGAGTCTCGTTTGGGCCATGAGCAACTCAGTAGAAAATGTTGTATGCTGAGAAGTGAGAAACTAGATGTACCGCATAGCAGTACAAAATATGACCGCAGCTCAGTCCTGTTCATCCTCTCCCACTTGTTATGCTTGACAATTTGTCTCCATCTCCTACTTCACCCCTACTCTTGCAACTTTTACGTATGCTTGAATGTGCGTGCCTGCGTGCCTGCGTGTGAGTGTGTGAGTGTGTGTGCTCCTGTGTGCTTGCGCGCGTGTGTGTGTGTAATTGTGTGTAATTTTCTGCTGTTAGTGAATGTGTGTGTGTGTGTTGTCTGTATGCTACTGAGACCTTGAATTTCCCCTGGGGATCAATAAAGTATCTGTCTATCTTGTGTGGATGTGTGTATGTGTGCATTTGGTGTGTGTATGTCAATTTGTCTCCATCTCCTATAGAGGCTGACCAATATGGGATTTTGAAGGCTTATAACCTACCGATTTCGATATTTGAGTTATTCAAAAACTGATAACCGATATATCGACCGAAAGTCATATTTAATAAAATGTATATCATGTAAGTTAAAATGTTCTTCCATAACAAGTTTGTAATCAAGGTGGGGCATTATGTATTTGAACAGACCTAACTATCTAGATTCCTAATGAAAGGTTCTTCATATACAGTAATAATAAGAATAAAATAGATCTTTGTTCTGTGATAACCACATTGCCATAAACTACATTGTGAGCAGTTGCAGTGTCCGTTCAAACATGCTATTCCTGTAGAAAACCCATACCTGTAGGTAGGCATGCTTTAAAACAGCGGTTCCCAAACTTTTTTCCCCGCGGACCACCCTCTACATCCTGACTCGGCTCGCGTACCCCCATCATCATAAAAAAAAGTAACACATTCTATTGACGCATTCCAGGCATCATGTTTAATTAGCCACCCTACATAACAAAATGTGCAATTGGTATGAGCCCTCACTCTCAAAAAACAGTGTGGAGAACATTATGAAACACAAAAGACAAGAACACAGGCTCAGGGACAGATTGAAAAAAACGGGCTTCTAGGAAAGTTGAGCGCAGCGCTTGTTCGAGCGGACTGATAGAGAGAGAGAGAGAGAGAGAGAGAGAGAGAGAGAGAGAGAGAGAAGTGATTATTCCTCGTAGCCTAGTAATCTGATGGGATTTATTTCAGGTAAGTGTTTAATGAAAACACTTACCAATATCAATACGACGGGTGGGCCTGCATGTTTTCACAAAGCTCTGTTATGTCTGATGCAATTGAAGACAGTTTAATGCGCAAGTCCTTCTCAACAGTATGTAGTCTTTGGCGATATTTAGTCTTCACTGCCGTGAGAACAGAGAAACCTGACTCGCATAGGTAGGTTGTGGCGAAGGAGATCAAAACCTTCAGCGCTTGCTTTGCCAGAGATGGGTACGCTACCATTGCCTCGGTCCAAAAATCCACAAGCGGCTTTTTTTTTTAACTGCAGCTGGAGCGCTCCGTCCGATGACAGGTCAATCAGCTGTTCCTGCTCCTGAATTGACAGCTGTGACACAGGGAGCGAAACTTCAAATGGGTTGCGCATCCACGACTTGGATGGATCCATAGGTGGGAAATATCTCCGTAGCTGCTCTGAGAGTTGGTTGAGGTGTTCGGTTATTAGACGGTTTACATATTCATCCATGACAACGTTGTTTGCGTCCAAGAACGCATGCAATGTCGGGAAACACTGGAGCATATTACCACTCACACAGCCTGCCCAGAACCGTAGCTTCTTAATCATCGCTTCTATCTTGTCTTGTGTGTTAAACAAGGTAACAATGACTCCCTGCAGACCTAAATTTAATTTATTCAGAGCAGAAAATATGTCAGCCAGATAGGCTAAGCGAGCCTTTGCAAAAAAATCTCATCATGCAGGCTGGAGGACAAATGAAAGGGAGTATCTTCAAAAAATTGCTGAAGTTCATGTCGCAATTCAAAAAGCCTTGTCAACACCTTTCCTCGTGACAACCAACGCACCTCAGTGTGCAACAACAGTGCCTTATGTTCGCTGCCCATTTCATTGCATAACACAGCAAATAGCCTTGAATTTAGTGGACGAACTTTAATAAAGTTCACCAGTTTCACAGCATCATTGAGGACTGCAAGTAAATCGCCAGGCATGTTTTTCGCTGCAAGGGCCTCCCTGTGAACACTGCAATGTAACCAGAGAATGCTTGGACAGACTTTCCTGATATGCGCTACAAGCCCTGTGTGCTTTCCTGTCATGGCCTTGGCACCGTCCGTGCATATTCCCACACAGCGTGTCCAGACAATTCCATTGGACGTCATAAATGAATCAATTAAATCAAATATTTATTTTCCCGTTGTCCGGGTAGCAAGGGGCTTACAGAACAAAAAATCTTCATGCACCGTGGCTTCAAAAAGGTTACGGATGTACACCAATAAATTGGCCAGATTTGCTACATCGGTGGACTCATCTACTTGGAGAGAATAAAATTCGCTCTCTTTCACGCGAGTGAATAACGTAGTCAGGATCTGCTCGGACATTGTATCGATGCGACGGGACACAGTGTTGGACACTGGGATAATGTCCAACCGTTTTGCTTCTCTCTCTCCCATCATACATGTAATCATGTCTTTGGCCATTGGTAGGCTAAGCACACATCTTCAACGAGAGTGTGTTGGAGCCCCTTTTTTTGCTATTCTGTAGCTGGCAAGATAAGATGCCCGTAATGCATAATTAGTAGTAGTAGACTGATTTGAATGACGTTGTAGCTGTTTCTGGCTGTTTTTTAACTCCTCCAATTTTGATTGAAAAATGTGAGTGTTTTTTCAGTGAAACTGGGATGCTTAGTGTGGAGGTGGACGGTTTAAGATGAGATGGTTTCAGTGAGTGATTAGACAGCACCTCACTGCAAACCACACACTGTGGCTTGGGGCATTCTGACTCTCCAATCCATGTGAAGCCTAGGCCTAGATATGCCTCATCATACTTTCGTTTTCTTTGTTTAGTTTCTGTCTCGTCCGTTCTTTTATCCCCCTGAACTCCACATCTGCCTCCATCATTCTGCCACATCCCATCATTACCTGTCTCCTGCTCTATTTCTCTCGCTTCACCTCTTGTCTCCTCTATTTCTCTCGCTAACTCCTCTTTGATCGTTTTTATTAGGTCTGTTGGACAGTGTCCCTGTTTTATGCCAGTTGTCCATGCTTGCGTATAGCTTACACTTCCACGTCCACGAAAACTAGGCTTGTCGCGCCAGATATTTTGGCTGCATGCCCACAGGAAATCACGTGCATTTGTTATTTTTTAATGAAAACATAGCCTACTATGGAGTTCACAAATGATTTAGTTTATTTTCACGTTTCCATACAATTAATACCAGATTCAAAATGTATTTATGAATGAATTAGATACGATTTTAAAAAGTTCATTTTTAACACCTTTCCGCCATTGCCCTTTTCATCTCGCGTACCCCCTAGTGGTAGTACCACAGTTTGGGAATTCCTGCTTTAAAAATAAGATGACATGGAAAAGCATCATTCCAGCTAAGCATTCAATAATGAACATTGAATATTATATTATAATACATTAGCCTTTAATATCAAAGCTATATGTTTATTGTTAAGCCTATTGATATATATATGATAGAGAAGACAAACCATTTTGTGGAATGATGCATCATCATATGAAATTTGAAACAATATGACTTGCAATCGTTGTCTGTAGCTGTGTGGCATTCTGAAACGTCCTTAAATTCAGGACCATTAGCATATCGATCGTTTTAATTTGGGAACTTGTAGTCGGAATTGTCGTTCGTTTATTCAAAGTCTCAAGTCCAAAATAGCCTGAGTTATATCAATTGTCAGTTTATTGTACATCATTTTTTCGTCTGCATACACGTGTTTGTTGGCGTGTTGTGCAAAATCCGAGGAATCATTTTATGCAAGCAAACTGCATACAGGGAGCCTTAATTGTTGATGTTGGACATAATAATCATCCAAACATCTTGCATTTTGACCGTGATGATTGATTCAGTGCTGCCAAAATTCTGCTACACCCTCAGTCTCTGGTCCCACCCTGGTCTTGCGCTGCTGTGTAAGAGGAGTAGTAGAGCGGAGAAAGCCAGTGCTGCTTTTACTGATAACGATACATGCATTAGGCCTACTAATCCAAACAACGTCAAACTTGGCACTGCACATAGTCTAGTGAGTGTTTGGGAATGAAAGCTCAGTTGCTCACATTTATTTCGTGTAGACTTTTTGTGGTCCTTTGTGTTTGTGGTACGTTTTATTTCGTGTAGACTTTTTGTGGTTTTTGTTGTAGTGGTACGTTTTTCCTTCCCATGCGTTGAGTGCCAAAAATGTAATATTACGTTTTTAGCTTTTTTTTTTAATTACGAAACTAGACACTCTAACTAAAGATGCACCGATATGGAATTTTAGGGCCGATAACAATAACCGATATTTATTGGTTTGTTGTGGCCGATACCAATACGATAACCGATAATATTACTCCTAAAAAAAAAATTGTGAAAAGTCAAGGATTCCCGGGACACTGAAAGACCGGGGTAGACGAAACTTGGTGGGCATGTAACCCCATATGGATAGCATGGAACCATCGTTTTTCGTTTTGATCTGTAGCCCCCCCGCTGGACTGCACCCCCCGAAAGGAGGGTAGGGCAGACACAGTTTTCTGTGAATATCTCGAGAACCGTAAGGTTTAGGAGGACCATTTTTTTTTGTATGTTGATCTCAAGGGGCCATGTCAACCCATTCCATAACCACTCATTTCATGTATAGCGCCACCTAAAAAGCAAAAAATTAGGTGTTTTCATCACAATATCTCTGGCTGACATGGTCAAAACTGACCATGTAATTGACAGTAATCATATGTATGACACATACTCACACAGTAGACATATGTACGCATGCATGCACATGCACAAACACACATACGCAGGCAAATACACAAGCACGCACACACACACACACACACACACACCCACACACATAAACATAAACGTGTACACGCACACATGCACACAATTCAAGAATTTCTCAGAATTATGAACAGGCAAGATGGGGGTGGGGTTGTATAAAATGAATTTTACATGTGAAATCTATGAACTAATCATATTTTGGTACTTGTTGTCTAGCAGATACCAGTGAGAATTGAGTGTGGATAATGCAATTTAGTGAGACAGTTAGAATCATATAGGCCTTTCAGCGTGATTTATTTTTGTGGAAAAAATGTGCTGGACTGGGCGGCGGTCATATTTTGTACCACTCTGCGGTACATCTAGTTCAATTAGAACTTAACATAAATTTGAAAAAGGAAAATAAAGTTACACTGAAATAAAACTTACTGAAATAAAACTTGACACTGAAATAAAACTTAGGATACTGAAATAAGACTTGACACTGAAATAAAACTTACTGAAATAAAACTTGACACTGAAATAAAACTTAATAAACTTAACACAAAATGAAGTATATTACTTAAACAAAACTAAGGAAGGCTTGCTTGTAAAGATGAGTTTTAAGGAGGGATTTAAAAGAGCATACTGACTTGGCTGACCTGATTTCATCAGGCAGGTCATTCCAGAGCCTAGGTGCCCTGACACTAAATGCTCTCTCCCCTTTAGTTTTGAGATTAATAAGCTACAGTATAGCGACCAAATCAGAGTTTGTGAGGGAAACTTAGGTTTAGTTTCAACTCCATCTACTCTGTTGCGCACAACCTGCTGCAGCAGAAATGAAAGGAGTTAGCCCCGAAGGTTTTAATAACTTATTAGGCTAGTGACAATGGCCCCAATTTTTTTAGATACCCCTACCGGAGGTAGAACTAAACCCAACAATGTTTTTCCTCATCTCTAAGGTCTCTCATATATGAAATGGATTCTTGGCTAAAAATATTTTACTGCTAAGATTGTTAAATTAACAGATTGTTATACACCCCAAAACCAAAAAAGGACTAAAATATAGCCTGTCCGTATTGGAGTTAAGGCATATAAATTAGTGCAGATCAATCACACAAGCTCTGAGACCTTTGAAACTTGGCATGTTTATAGTCAGGAAGTTACTTCACCTACTAGAAAAGACTGTATGTGAATATCTTGATGTATGGAATGAATAGAGACATGTAAACATACACCTAAAATAAGCGGACATGCAAAAAATTATTATCTATGCAGAATGTTTTCATTTACTTTGTGCCTGCTTTGCCAGGGATTATCATAGAAACACATATGATGGCTTGTTGGAAAGGTGGGGTTGTACTGAATCCAACAATACCAAATATGTAAGGGATAATGTATAGAACGCTGGTCATTATGGGGAAAATAAGTCCAGACAGGGCGAACCGGATCGCCCTGAAGGGACTTATTTTCCCATGATGACCGGCTGTCACTTAATGTATGAGGTGTCCAAAATGAAAGAAAACGGAACACTGGCAAAATACAGTCTCAAGTCCAAATCACATTATCAGTGGTGAGAAGAATGTTGACAAATTTATTGTTACTGCAAGGTAAGTTACATAAGGTAAGTGCTGCTCTATATTTACATTTAATAATGATACATTTCATATGTCCCAGTATTAAACAATTCATATGAAACACAGATCCAATTGAATAAAATATTTATATTCACTTGAATTTTGTTTTGGTCATGTCATTACTGAATAATGGAAAATAATATTGTTAGCTTTTGTCTGTCCAGACCAGCAGTGGACAGTAGAGCCTACACTGCTTAAGAAAAAAGATACCTATGTCCAAAACCCCACAGTAGAAGTCCTCCAACGTATACTTACCCTTGCTCAGCAGAGAGTGAGATGGTGATGTCCATAAAACTCTGGCTCCATATACAAAATCAAAGTTTCATATCATGTAGAGTGAACTACTGCAGTAAGACAAATATCAGTGAGCAGCAGCAAGTTGCAAATGTTGAGAGTGAGAGCACATCTGCACCAAGAAGGCTGAGTAGGGTTGATACAACATCATTTTAAATACGGAGAGATTGTTTCATTTGTGGGAAGGCCAGCTCTAGATCAGAACCTCTGACAGCCATTTCGACTGGTACAGGCGCAATGTAAATTATAGGCCAAGTATACTTGCGTATACAAGGAATTTGGTCTCTGCATTTATCCCATCCGTGAATTAGTGAACACACAGAGCACACAGTGAACACAATGAGGTAAAGCACACACTAACCCAAAGCAGTGAGCTGCTTTACTACAGCAGCGCTCGGGGAGCAGTGAGGGGTTGAGTGCCTTGCTCAAGGGCACCGTGGATGTGGGCATGGGAGAGCAGTGCTCCAATCACTTCCCCCGCCTTTTTTTCCTTCTGGGTCGGGGATCGAACCGGTAACTCTTCGGTTACATGCTCGAACCCCTAACCAGTAGGCCATGGCTGTCCCCAGTACCAGAGACAAGGTCCTTTGGGCAGCTTCTGAAAGGCTTGATGAAGATGTACATCTTCAAATTCTTTCATGCCCAGATCTCTTTGCATATGATGCCAAATACCATAAAATGTGCCTTGCACACTACATATCTAAACGAAATATAACAGCAGCCATAGAAAAGAATCAAAAAGCAGACCAATGTCTATAACAAAGCCTTTATTAAGCTCAATGAAGACATTGATAAAACAGTATTGTCCAAAGATATGAAAGGACTCAATTCTTCGACTGATAGCTATGACAACATCCTAAAGACCATTGCTGAACAAGAAGGTGTGTCCATAGTTCAACACAAGAAATATAGATCCTGGAAACTAAAGGAAAAGCTGATACAGCACAAAGACAGGCTTGCATTTGTTCCACGTCCAAGACAGTCAGATCTGATCTGCTCAGATAGTATGACCATATTGTGCACTGAGGGAAGCTGCTAAACTCACATACATAAAAAACTGCAGACATATTGAGGAAGAGCATGGATCAGTTAGAGTATGACAGTGAGTAATATGTCAGCAGTGACTGTCTATTATGTTTCCAATGCAGCAAATATGTACCCAACATCCTGTATGACTTTGTGAACTGGTGTGTTGATTAACATGCCCACAGAGATTACCAAACATGTGATGATGACCTAACCTGACTCTCGCCAGATGAATTTTGTTCCGTCTAGCTCCGCCTAGCTCCACTCACATCCATCTGGGATCGATTCCGTTGAGAGTGATTTCAGCACGAGATTGTATGGTAGAGCCAATCAGGACGCAGGGCGGGAGTTTCATAGATGTGCCCTAGTGTAGAAGCGACTGTGAGACTGTTCTCAGCGTCACGGGTTGGCTTCGATGTGAGTGGTTGAAGTAGCACGTCAATAGATGACGGACAAGTGGCTTATCCAATCTTATGCAAGGATTTTTTAATAAGGCCCAGCCTTCTGAAGCACCACTCCAATGGATCGACCCAGATGGATGAGTGGAGCTAGGCGGAACGAAATTCATCTAGCGAGAGTCAGGTTAATGATGACCCAGCTTCAAAGGAGAATCTGTGTGTTATCGCAATTTGTCATGACCTCATTGAACAGAGCTGTCACATCCATATGCCAATCACACTGGGACTTCCCATGTTGATACATCATGAGTTTGGTAGTAAGACAGTCATCAATGAGCTCAGTGCAATGGGGTACTGTGTTTCCTATACAGAAGTCAGGCACTTGTGTTGCAGCAGACCAGATATCAAGGACAGAGAGTGGTGTCTACTGTAATGGAACCGAGCGGAAGTTACCATTAACAAATGTGGGTGTGGCCAAAGAAGCAGAGGCAGTAGTGAAGATGGACAGTAATTTATTATTCGGCTTGGCTCGAACAACCAAGCAGAAGAGTCCATAGAAAAATGCACAGAAAAATGTTAATAATAATCTTCCAGTATGAAAAATCTGCTTTAGCATCTAATTGCAATATTGAACCAGTATGAAAAATCTGCTTTAGCTTCTAATCAAAATACAGCGGCATTATAACAGAGTCATAGTAGGCCTACTCACAGTACCCTACACATCACATAAGCCAGATAAGACTAACATCAGACTAGACAGAGGGGAACATATACCTGGCGGCCAGCACCATTTAACATGACAGGTAAACACTAAACAATCAATTAACACACAATAGACAAGACAGACCCTGGGCCACAAGTATAAATAAACATCATAGGTCACTAGCAAAATACATAGTTAAATAACAGACTTGGTTACATGTGGTAAGACTGAACATCGATCGACTTGATCAGGACCGTCTCGGAATCCCCCACAACCAATTGACATAATGGAACGGTCCAATACCGCCCGGAAACAATAAACAGTCCATGGGATCCAATCGGCCCTCCTTTGCCACCGGACCTTCAGAAGCCGGAACGAGAGGACTACGCCATGAACGCGAATCGGTAGCTATCGGTTGACAAACATTAATACTTGACCCAAGTTTACGCGTCTTAACTCAGACAAACAATAAACGTGCCACCATTGCTAATAGCTCCGTCTTGTGTCGTTTCTTACACATCTTAAAAGTGCTAGCCACATAGCAATGGCCCATGGATGAATGTGTTGTGTGTGTGTGAGCGTGTGTGTGTGCGCAAATATCAGCTGATGTGTAGAGGACGAGTGCCGACAGTTCACCAGTCATGTGCGGTCGTAAAAGTTGTTGATGGCTGCATCAACAATTCCATGTTCAGAGTCTCAAGTGAGAACAGTTGGGATGTAGACACCACTGTCCTTGATCTATATTTCTTGTGTTGACATACATTCTTGCTCAGCAATGGTCTTTAGTATGTTCTCATAGCTATCAGTGAACGAGTTGAGAGTCCTCACTTTCATACCTTTGGACAATACTGTCAATGTCTTCAATGAGCTTAATAAAGGCTTTGTTATAGACATTGGTCTGCTTTTTTTATTCTTTTCTATGGCTTCTGCTATATTTCATTTAGATATGTAGTCTCCAAGGCATTTTATGGTATTTGGTATCGTATGCAAATTTATGTGTGATTTATGTGATTTTGGCATGAAAGAATTCAAAGTTGTACATCTTCATCATCTTTGGTTTTGACTCTGAAGAAGACGCATGGGCGTCGAAACGTTAGTCAATTTGCAATAATACAATTCACTTTAAGCATTGAGTGCTCCGGTCCTGCTCCTTGGCTCTTGTTAGACCTTGGATCTCCATTTTTATCTTCATCAAGCCTTTCAGAAGCTGCCCGAAGGACCTTGTCTCTGGTACTTGCGCCTGTTCCAGTTGAAATTGCTGTCAGAGGTTCTGGTTTAGAGCTGGCCTTCCCACAAATGAAACAATCTCTCCGTATTTGAAATTATGTTGTATCAACCCTACTCAGCCTTCTTGGTGCAGATGTGCTCTCACTCTCAACATTTGCAACTTGCTGCTGCTCACTGATTTTTGTCTTACTGCAGTAGTTCGCTCTACATGATACATGATATGAAACTAGTTAATATGTTTTGTATAGAGCTACCACAGGTTACTCTATACAACCACAGGTGGCAGTGTGGTGACTCTATATAAAACATATTGATGTCAATGGGGCATTTTGCCCATGTTCAGGGTGGAAAATAAAAAATAAAGATTTGCATAAGACAAGTCAAATTGGTGTTTTCAAAAAGAAGGGATCATGGAGAATAAAAGAAAACATATTTAAAAATCTTTGTATATTCCCACAAGATGTTTGGGTGCTCTGAAAATGATAACCAAAATGATTTTTCAGACTTGTGAGGTCTGCTGTTCAGACCCTGAAGGGATTTGTTTTCTGTTCATTGCTTTTTGTGAGAGTGTTTCTACTTATCTCAGTAAGGAAAATAAATCAAGAGCCTATGTTGAGTACAAATATGTCTTCTGAAGGCTTAAACAGAGCCCAGCCAAAAATTCCAATAAGATTTGTATCAACCAGACCAGACGTGACTATTTTGCTACATACTATTCCTATTTATGTACCAGCATGCAAAATTTGAGCCTCCTACATGGTTTAGTTCTTGCGCTGTGGGCTTGTGAACTTGTGAACTTGTGACAAAAAAAGAGGCCGAACAAAATCGACACCCCCCTCCCCCTGTAAAACTGGCTGTATCTTGGAAAGTATTGATCTTACATAAGAGTAATTTTACTGTCTCCTGGGTAACATAGGTACACCTGGTAATTTTTTCAGAATTTTTTGAGACCTAAGTGCGTGGGCCCTGGTTGAACTGACGTGGAATGACCCACATGCAACATTAGTCAGAGGGCTAAGTACTTTCTTAGCTAGGGAAAGTAGTTTCTACAACTAACTGTTTAGCTACTTAGGGGTGAAGTAAGCAGTGTAGGCTCTACTGTCCACTGCTGGTCTGGACAGACAAAATCTAACAATATTATTTTCCATTATTCAGTAATGACTTGACCAAAACAAAATTCAAGTGAATGTAAATATTTTAATAAAGGTGTTTCATTCCAATGTTAACCTGATTCAATTGGATCTGTGTTTCATATGAAATGTATCATTATTAAATGTAGATATAGATCAGCACTTACCTTGCAGTAACAATGAATTTGTCAACATTCTTCTCACCACTGATAATGTGATTTGGACTTGAGACTGTATTTTGCCAGTGTTCTGTTTTGGACACCTCATACATTGAGTGACAGAACACCCTAATTTGTCATACTATATTTACATATTTGGTATTGTTGGATTCAGTACAACCCCACCTTTCCAACAAGCCATATGTGTTTCTATGATAATCTCTGGCAAAGCAGCCCAAAGTAAATGAAAACATTCGGCATAGATATTAATTTTTTGCATGTCCGCTTATTATAGGTGTATGTTTACATGTCTCTACTCATTCCATACATCAAGATATTCACATCCAGTCTTTTCTAGTAGGTAAAGCAACTTACTATAAACATGCCAAGTTTCAAAGGTCTCAGAGCTTGTGTAATTGATCTGCACTAATTTATATGCCTTAACTCCAATACGGACAGGCTATATTTTAGTCCTTTTCTGGTTTTTGGGGTGTATAACAATATCTGTTCATTTAACAATCTTAGCAGTAAAAAAAGACGGCTCTAGATAGGGCTGAGCTAGCCTATATTATGATGACCTGTCTGTTAAGGTTAAATGGCGGATCATTCAAGCTAAACGAGCAAAGGATTTTGAGATGCACAGATTCCCAAATGAACGACCGATATTCACAGATTTTGTTAGAGTGGTGAAATACATTCACATTCCCAAATGCATATTGACATTATATTGAGGAAAAAGTATAGCCAACCAAGCTCAAGTAGCTCAGTGTAGCCAGACGGACCTTACGTAGGCCTAAATTAGGACTTAAAAAAATATCGGCACAAATTATCGGAATTCTGTTTTTACTGCAGGTAGGCGCAGTGAGCTGCCTGCTACAATGGCGGCACTCGGGGAGCAGTGAGGGGTTAGGTGCCTTGCCCAAGGGCACTTCAGCTGCGGCCCACTGGTCGGGGCTCGAACCGGCAACCCTCCAGTTACAAGTCCAGAGTGCTAACCAGTGGGCCACGGCTGCCCCCTCTACCAGCAACCCTTCCCTGAACACCACCATCTACAGGCCGAAACTTGGCTTACCCCCAGAGGATGTCACGTTAATCATACATATGACATTTGGTGCAGTTCTGAACATCTCAACTGAAGATAGGGGCGATTGAAGCAGAATAATATCACATTTACAATATTACGGCAGTATTCCTGTATTAAAGAAGCACTACAATTTTAGCAAAAATGACCTTAATTATGCAGGTTGAGAGTCATTCTGATGATCTACAACACTTTCTGGGTCGTTTGGTGGGTACTTCGTCTCCCCTTATCACTTCTCTGCCGAAAAAACTAATATGCAACTTTCTGTTCAGGGTCCGAGGAAATCCGGATGTGACTCAGCGGAAGTATCCAATCGTGCCTCGAAAATGTAGTCAGATTGTAGTTTCGAAGAAGACTGCAAAACAGACGCCGACTTGGCTTTGTTGCTGTTGAAATTGTAAGTAGCCTACCCTTAGGTGAACTTCGTTTTTGTAATGTGGTTTGATAGTCTCTCTTTATTGTGAGCCCTGTATGTGTTTATCTTGGTTTCTTGATGGTTAGCTCACTAGCTAGTGGGGGTTTAGCGTAGCAGTCACTTGCTACCGAAGCTGCAGGGGGAGCTGTGTCGTGAAACATGCGAGCCCAAATCCGGCGAAAACCCAGAAACAGCAAAGAAATAACCAGACCTGCATAGGGCTTCTTTAACAACTAAGTTCAGGGTCTGTGCCCTTATATTTTGCAAAACTTAGCGAGAAATAGGCACTTTTAATTAAAAATGTTGGTTTGGTAACCAAACAATACCCCTGAGCTCATGTAGGCTACGATATAGTTTGACCAGACCTAACTGTAGTAAACAATGTCTAAACGGCTTTCTTTAGCACCCCCGCTGGCCAGTTTGCACCTCGGAAACGTACCTGGTGGTACACTTGGCTGGGTCTGCGAAAAAGTTCCGTAACATTTAGCTTATGAGACCAGGTTGGTGTAAACGCTATTTCTGAAATTCAAGAGGTGCATAAACAGCGTTTCCGTGCGTTTAGCCTCCACTACATCTCTGTATGTGTGTGTATATGACTGTGGTGTGTGTATGTGTCATACTCACAGGTTGACTTTCCCTGCATCTGGATCACACACTTTGAGTCCAAGTTGGTCTCGCGGGAGTTAAAGGGTCGAACCCGGACTGCCACCTTCACAGATGCGGCCATGTTGCCACAAACCCTGACCCTGAAGAGAAACACAATCAACCAATCAGGTGACAGACAGTCATAGCGCTCCCCAAAGTAAATATTGCTATTTAGCTACATACAGCTACTCAGCAAGCCCATTAATGCATGTACATGTGTTTGTGTCTATGTGTTTGTGTGTGTGTGTGTGTGTGTGTGTGTGTGTGTGTACAGTAGGCTACATACATTAGTTCAAATAAAGTTAAAAAGCCTTCATTAAGCACAATATTAATAGTAATGATAAGTATAAGTAAGTAAGTATAAGTATATATACTCTTTTGATCCCTGTGAGGGAAATTTCGTCTTTGCATTTATCCCAATCCGTGAATTAGTGAAACACACTCAGCACACAGTGAACTGAAACACACACTAATCCCGGCGCAGTGAGCTGCCTGCAACAACAGCGGCGCTCGGGGAGCAGTGAGGGGTTAGGTGCCTTGCTCAAGGGCGCTTCAGCCGTGCCTACGTCAATGTGTGTCACATGCTGCCAAGAACCCTTCGGTTATGCCAGTTTTCAGTAGACAGAGGGCTTACCGAAAACAATAGCAGCAAGCTAAAATTAGCAATAAATGGTAAGCTTATATATTGTAAGTACACATAATAAAGGCTGATATTTCAAATGAGCTGTCTAAAACTGTTAAATGTGTTTATATGAATGACTTTAAGACGCTCAACTTTACACTAACATTTTTAAGACAGATGCAGGGTTGTCTTAAAGTTACTTGGAAAATTGAGAAGAAAAGTAAGAACTTTGTTTTCAAGAATCTCATTTGTTCTTAAGTGTTTTCTTAGGAAACATCTTAAGAAGAAAGTTAAGAAAAATCATAAGAACTTTATTCATGAATATCAAATCTTCTTAAATTTGTTCTTAAGACAAAAGATAAGAAGAAAGCACCACTTAAGAAGTATTTTTGTCTTAAGAAGGCTTTGTGAATCCGGCCCCAGGATCTGTAGTCTTAAGAGAGCCAGATTGTATGCTTAAATCCTGAGACAGAGTATATAGTTTAAAAGTTGAATGTAGATAGTGTAATGGATGTTGATAGACATAAAGTTTAATGGATGTTGATAGGCAGATTGTTTAATGGATGTTGATAGATAGTTTAATGGGTGGATGAGTGAATGGTTTGAAGAAGATGGATGGACAGTTGGATGGAATGTGCCTTATATCCTTGTAGAATGGAGAGACACAGAGAGAGTTGGCCTAGTTGAGCAGAAAGCAGTTGATACAGGTGCAATGAGTTTAATGGGCTCTTTGAGG
This sequence comes from Alosa alosa, assembly GCF_017589495.1. Taxonomy (NCBI): domain Eukaryota; kingdom Metazoa; phylum Chordata; class Actinopteri; order Clupeiformes; family Clupeidae; genus Alosa; species Alosa alosa. Next base: position 260,787 of record NC_063212.1, read on the forward strand.
GGGGCTAGTTGAGCAGCTGGCAGTTGATACACGGGCAAATCAGTTTAATTAGCCCATTGTGATGCCATAGTGCCAATGCAAAGTCTATGGGGGAAAATAAGCTTGATTTATGTTAATGTCTCAAAAAGTACAAAAACAAAAAATACATTCCTCAAGTTTCCTTTTCAAGACGTTACAAAGTTTGAACGAAGTTTCTACGTTAAACGAGGAATCCGAGGAATAACCAGTGCATGAAAATGCAAAACATATTATGTAAAGTATACAGTGTTAAAACAGATAATGTGGAGATAGTTACAATGGTTTTGCTTAGGTAGACATGCAAATAAAGTTAATTGCTTAGGTTGTTGCAATGCTAAATAAAGCTGTTCATATGATGGTTGCTAGGTTAATCATGTTGATTGCTATCGAAACTGACATAGATGCTTTAGTTCAATGGTTGCTATGTTGGTTGCTAGGTAGGTGGTGGTTTAATATAGTTGGCTGGAGCCATAGTTGATGATAACTGAGAGTTGGAATGGCTGAACAGATAAATATTTGAGTAGTTTAAATAGTTAAATCATTTAATAGTGAATTATTATAGTGAGGACTTTTATTTTGAAAGAGTTGTGGGCAGAGGAAACAGTTGGCGGGAGTCATAGTTGATGACAACTGACAGTTTGAATGGCTGAACAGTTAAATAGTATAAGTATATATACATAAGTATATATACTTTTTTGATCCCGTGAGGGAAATTTGGTCTCTGCATTTAACCCAATCGGTGAATTAGTGAAACACAAACAGCACACAGTGAACACACAGTGAGGTGAAGCACACACTAATCCCGGCGCAGTGAGCTGCCTGCTTCAACGGCGGCGCTCGGGGAGCAGTGAGGGGTTAGGTGCCTTGCTCAAGGGCACTTCACTTCAGGGCCCACTGGTCGGGGCTCGACCCGGCAACCCTCCGGTTACAAGTCCAGAGTGCTTACCAGTGGGCCACGGCTGCCCCTTCTATAGTTGAGAGACAGAGAGAGTAGGCCTAGTTGAGCAGAAAGCAGTTGATGCAGGTGCAATCAGTTTAATTGGCTCTATGAAGGGGCTTAGTTGAGCAGATGGCAGTTGAAACTAAAATCAGTTTAATTGACCATTCGCAAAACCCCGCCCATTGAACGCAGATGAGCCAATAGACCTCTCCAGAATAAATCCCGCCTCCGTAACTTCCGTATCCATCCAACTTCCTGGCGTCGATTATCTATGGGAAATAACATGCCGTTTCGAAATATCATACAGGTAAAACTTCTGTAGGTAGCGAAGTAGAAAAGGCTGGTGGGCAGGTTGGCCTACACACTTCTGCCATCTAGTTTCCACTGGATTTTTTGATTGTCGGTGCCGTTTAAGTAGTATACTATAGACTATACTTCTTAAACGGCACCGAAAATAAAAAATCCAGTGGAAACTAGATGGCAGAAGTGTGTAGACCAATCTGCCCAGCAGCTTTTTTCTACTTTGTCACCTACAGAGTTTGACAAATACGATCTTTCAAAACGCCATGTTATTCCCATAGACATTTGACGACCGAAGGTTGGATGGATACTGAAGTTAGGAGGCGGGACTTATTCTGGAGAGGTCTATGGCAGTCTAGTAGCTCCGTGCAGGCAGACATGGCCCGTCAACCAAAGATTGTTAAGGAAGAGCAAGATATTTCATCAGGAGCCACTTCTGGGAACCCGGATCGCGACGAGGGGGGTCAAAATCCCCTTTATGCAGAGCAGAGGCAGCGACTGCTCCATTGAAGTCTATGGGCATAGCTCAGAATTTTACCACATATGCTAAGGTCTTGGTTCTATAGAGTTAAGAATGTGAATTTTGTTTTCATGATCCTCAAACCCTTCTGAACATTTCAGGTACATTTTTAGCATTTTTGAGCATTCCAGTCTGGAGAAAATCGACTTTATATCAGGTGTGCGCCGGTTATTTATGCCGCATAAAGGGGGATTTTGACCCCCCCCTCGTGCGATCCGGGTTCCCGGAAGTGGCTCCCGATGAAGTATCTTGCTCCGCCTTAACAATCTTTGCGTCAACTTCACCTTACGGCTCCATAGAGAAATGTATTGGGAGCCTTGATATTTGTCCGGTTTTATGGGATTTTATAGTGATATGAGTTGAAAAGGACAGTCAAATGACATATGTGGGATTAACACAACACCGATACACAGAAAAATGCCTTTCAATCTTGATTAAGTTTTCTGTAATTATGTTGAATTAGATTAAATTCTCTCGTTCCAGATCTCCACTATTTTAAAGCAAAGGGTTAACGTTACTCCTTAGCAAACCATAACGAAAACAGTGCTCCACCACATCTGTGGATTAAGCCACACAGTCAACTCTATGTAAGTAAGATAAATAAGGATGTTAATTTGATTAACGTCAGAGAAACATGGGGCTGTGCTATAGATCAGTGGACTGTGCACAGTAGTGTAACATTTATTCACCATATAATAATTAAGTTGAAGTGGCTCTGCAATTTAGGCTGTTTCCGTTTTTTTGGCAGCACCATGTTCCTTACATGTCATGGCCCAGTGTCCTTGTAACATGCATGCAAGTCTATCTAGCACAGCTAATATTAATATCAGTGAATCACACTCGCCTCCCGTTTAAGTTTGTCACCCAACAAAGCTAGATATGAGTTTTTATACATATGTCTCCATGTCATACTGCAGTCTTTCAACGGATTGTAAATGATTGTAAATGAATTTCGGTCCGTGGAAGAGCCTCTTGTGCTGTAACTTTTACAGAGTCTAAGAGCTACTGTACCATTGAATTTCTAGACAACTCCATGTTATTTCCCATAGACAATCGACGCCCGGAAGTTGGATGGATACGGATGTTACGGAGGCGGGACTTATTCTGGAGAGGTCTATTCTGAGCAAAGATTAGAGGGCTATGCTAGAATCTTTGATTCTGAGTTTGACAGGGTAGTAACAATAACTAAAAGAAGAAGAAGACTTCGGATAACAGAACTGCACTGTAATAATGCTAACAACAGAGTTTTCATGGTAACAAACAACCTAAACATTCAAAACAAAACCTTTATGATGTCATAGTGAATCTTCAAACATTTTTTGAAAGTCTCAAAACCATCATAAAAATGTAGAACATTAGGTAACTGACTGAGAAAATAATGTTCATGGCTCTTTTTTTTATATCCGGCTAACTTGTTATTACGGCATCTTCTGTTATATTCTGCTCCTTACATCTTTCTTTATCATAATGTGCTGATTCCCTAGTGCAACACCCAATCGGGTCCGTGTAGACACTAATTACATTAACAATAGCGGCAAGTTCAAACACACCTGGCTCCACCGGAAACAAACAAGCGTACTGAGAGTCTTTCGTGCACCTAGCCTATGACATGACAACAACAATGTCCGGGAAACTATCTGTCAGTGTTCAAGGATTCAGGCAGTACAATAGACCAGACATAGACATGGACTACTCTCTTCACTAACTGTTTGATTTCACACATTCCACCTCTCTCTCTCTCTCTAGTTTGCTGAAACAGATTCCAGTTGTCTACATTGTGTGTGTGAGTGTGTGTGTCTGGGGGGGCTGTGAAAAGTGTGTGGGCTGTTTACACACATACATCCACAGTTAAACAAAACAAAGAATAAAGGATCCTGATCCCATACTGTTCAAATGGAGAGAGCTGTAAGACTCTTTTTGTCCCTTTTGCCCAAGAACAGGTAGGAGGTAAGAGTCACTAAATTACAGAGCAGATCCTGGCCTGTAATTTTTTGTATAATGTTTCCATGTTTATTAAGTCTGTGTGTGAGTGTGTGTGTGTGTGTGTGTGTGTGTGTGTGTGTGTGTGTGTGTGTGCAAATTGATACTGTCAAGAATGTGGCTACTTTAAAGTACACAAAAGATGGTCATACAAAAAAATGCAAGAGAGAGAGAGAGAAAGAGAGTATAGCACATTGCTGAAGCTAATACTGTCCTTTTACTTATTTTCTTTAATTATTTTATCTTTATACCAATAGTAAAGTTGATTATTAACATGTTATACCTGTAGCTTTGACAACAACTACTTTATTCATTCATGCCAATAAAGCACCATTTGATTTGAGAGAAAGAGGGAACTATCATGACAGTCTAAGGGCTGTATTTTGCACTCTGGCGCATGGCGTAAAAAACTTGTTTTCCACCCGGCGCAAAGTTTAAGTCCTTATTTTGCACGTTTAGTTTTTTAAACGCATATTGCGCCCAGGGGTGTGGCAATTAACAACCTAGGGAGTGACCAAGTGCATTGTCTAAAAATCGCTATTGTAGACCACCTAAAACGCATTACGCCACTGACCAAGGGAAACCTGGTCAGAAGTCTATGGCGAGTTGTTTATATGTTATTTTAAGAGCGCATTGTCAACAGTCATATTGGCGGGTGCACAACACACCCTCCTTCTATCATCCACAAACGCACACCAGCCCACGTCCATGCAAAACATTACAAATTCGCACGATTATAATGGGAAACATAATTAGAATAAAGATATTACGAAATACTGTACATCTCCTGATGAGTAGTTATTCACCATCATTTTCTAATTGGTAATGACGGTTAAAAGTGATTAGGGGAGAGGCAAGAGACACGTATGGAGCACAGCTGAAGACGCACTGTCACGAGATATAAGCAACTCCTCTGCAGGATAAATGGGTTTTTTTTATTCAGTCATTTGAGCAATATTAGGGTAAGTGTTGCTTTTTCCAGCCTATGTTTGTGCCAATGGTAACCCATTTTCAGTTAATAGTGAAAGTAACAAATGCAAATAAGTAAGTATAAGTATATATACTTTTTTGATCCCGTGAGGGAAATTTGGTCTCTGCATTTTAACCCAATCGGTGAATTAGTGAAACACAAACAGCACACAGTGAACACACAGTGAGGTGAAGCACACACTAATCCCGGCGCAGTGAGCTGCCTGCTACATCGGGCGGTATTCGGGAGCAGTGAGGGGTTAGGTGCCTTGCTCAAGCCCACTGATCGGGGCTCGAACCGGCAACCCTCCGGTTACAAGTCCAGAGTGCTAACCAGTGGGCCACGGCTGCCCTAAAAATAAGTAACAGTGCAAATGCGTGAAGGCTATGCTAGGTTTTAGTAAAGCATGGTTTAGTGGAATGACTATTCCATTTGGTCTCCAAAGCAGCATCCTTCAAATGGGCTGTTGACTGTCAAAATACCGATTCATTCTTTGACGTCGAGCTTTGCACTGTTAAAGGGAATGACAGATGTCATTCTCATTGGTTTAAAATGATGTTACGCCCCAAACACACCCAGGACTGATTAAGAAACCGAACACCTTGTTGCGCCATGCGCTAGACGTTTGATAACGAAAACACTCCCAATGTGGACTGGACATCCTACTAAATTTGAATAAGCTTTTGACGAGTGACGATGCTTTAGACTGTCATTATAGGCCCTTTAGTGCATTGTTACTAGTCAAAAGCTTATTCAAATTTAGTAGGATGTCCAGTCCACATTGGGAGTGTTTTCGCTATCAAACGTCCAGCGCATGCAAATGCATTGTGAGATGTATTTTGTAATATCTTTATTCTAATTATGTTTCCCATTGTAGCGTAATTGTGTAATTTCTAATGTTTTGCATGGATGTGCGCTGGTGTGTGTTCATGGAGGATAGAAGGATGGTGCGTTGGGCACCTGCCAAATTGACAATGCGCTCTTAAAATAACATATAAACAACTCGCCATAGACTTCTGACCAGGTTTCTCTTGGTCAGTGGCATAATTAATGCGTTTTAGGTGGTGTAAAATAGTGATTTTTAGACAATGTGCTAGGCCACTCGCTAGGTTGTTAATTACCACACCCCTGGGCGCATTGTTTAAAAAATAGACGTGCAAAATAATAAAAATAAACTTTGCGTCGGGTGGAAAACGAGTTTTACGCCATGCGCCACGGTGCAAAATAGGGGCCAGAGAGAGTGAGTGGGGGGGGTTAAAGACTGTTATATCATTAGAAAGGTATTCATTACTGAAGAAGAAAATTACTGCGCACATAGGCATTTCCTTGTGGAACAACTGTTAGCTTGAAATACGGTTTTTGTAGTTCTGTTGTGTACACCCGTAAGCTAACTGCACTTAAACGTTGATTCTTCCGTATGTGTGTGAGACTATCTGTGTGAGGCATCCGGGCACACACTGATTTAAAAGCCCCTTCACGCGCCCGGGCCCCGCCGATGGAATGTGATAATGAATGATGTTCAGTGCGCGCGGCCGACGCTCCAGCTGTCACAATGCTGGTGTGTGTGTGTGTGTGTGTGTGTGTGTGTGTGTGTGTGTGAGAGAGAGAGAGAGAGAGAGAGAGCTATTCCCTCTCTTGCCTCTCTCGGCTAAAGATAGTTACTGCGCCACCCAATCTGAGAACACACGCTTAAAACACACTTGTTTTTTCTCCCTTCCTCTCTCTCTCTCCTCCCACGCATAACTTGGGCTACAAAATACACACGGAAAATTATGACAGCAAACTCGACATGAACTGTGACAGCCTGTGGGTAAAAGGCTACTTTGATGCTATATATTTGTGAGGGTATCTCTGCAATAAGCATTGTGACCTAGGCTATACATTTTGAAATGTGTGGTAAATGTGTGAAATGTGGTGAAGTTTAAAACTATTTGAATTATATGTGGCAGTATGCGTAAATTATGTGTGTGCCTGTGTCCTGTGTGTGTGTGTGTGTGTGTGTGATTAGTAGGTCAATCCCAGCATATCCTACACACCTCTGGTCTTGGGCCGGATATTTGGCTCGCGCTGGGAACACATGATGGCTCAGGCCCAGTTGAGGCACACACTGTGGCCTCGAGACAACTAAACCAACACGCAAGTACACAAGCCCGATGGCACATCCTGTATGCTGCCAAACCAGATACGACAACAGTGTCATGTCTGTCATGAAAATGTCGCTTAACGACCATGACCTTAGTTTTCGAAATTAGCGTGGGTTCAAATAAGCATGTCTGACGGGCAAATCCCCTAACATGCTAAATGTAAATTCGTAAATACGACTTAAATAAGCAAATTAAGACGTAAATGCGAGTTTATGCATTGTCACAGACTAATAAACGGGACAAGTCTCTGACAAATGTTTGCCAATAACATGCCCTGTGAAAGACAAGTATGGAGGAAGTTGCGGCAAGACCTGAATTTCCATTGGGCTGAAGACACGTCTCACTCACCTTTAAACGAAATGGAACGGGAAGAGGCTCTACCTCACGTTCTACGTCCAGTCGGCCCCGTGCCCAGTCCTTTCAATTAGTTAACTTCCATAGTTGGTGTAGAAACGGTAATCAATGAAAACGGAGGAAAATTAAAAGTTTGCCAATTTTGCCAACCCCTTTACTCGACCTGGTATTGACCCCTCTCATTCCAGAGCGTCGGACGGGACAGGCCACTCACGGCCGTGAAGGGGGGTTCTCACAAGGGAGGCGAAAAAGTTGGGTGGGGGCGCTGTGTCCTTTAGACAAATTAAAAACTCTTCTCGCGCATCAAGAGAAATTCCCCAATAATAAACCATTTGATGCGTCGACTGTGTCGACCAAAACTATTCCGGGATGTCCGTCAGAAGTATGAGTTCCAACTTTTGAAAACCATCGAAAAAGCTAGTGGCGTCTGGCTTGGTCTAGCGGCCGAGGCGAGGCAAATCTCCGCAGCGGAAAGCTTAATTCTCTCCTCTTTTTCCGTTATGGATAGACAACCCTACGACTGGTTCTCCAGTGATGATGAGAGAGGCGGCGAGGCGACCTTTGAAGGACTTGAGAAGTGATTAGGAAGTGGAAAAGAGGATAAAAGAAAAAAAAAAGAAAATGAGGAGAAAAGTTGCCGCTGCTGGCCGCGGTGTCTGCTTGCGGCCCCGTCAGATACCCTCCCTCGCCTGGCTCAACCCCCTCCTCTACTCGCGCAGCAGTTCCAGCCGGTCACCATCTCGCGCCTGACGTCAGCATGGGAACCGGAGACGGGAGGCTTCTTAAAGGGCTAGCTTGAGGGTAAACTACCCTACTCAACAGAATATCTTCATCCAAATTTTAAGTGGGCACAATAAAATATCAAAACATTTAATATTTTAAAACATTCCCTCTATTTGCGCGCGCGTGTGTTTGTGTGTGAGTTCGACAGAGGAAAACCAGGATACCTGGCTCTTCCCCCAAACACGTAGCCTACACACCTATCCCGATAAATAAAATCAATGACTATTCCACTTATATAAGCTAACACATAAAAACAAAGTGTCAGCAAAGGATTCAACATTAAATAAACGGACAAAGGCCTAGGCTAGGCATCTCCAAAGCATGGTAAACTTTTAATCAAGCTCTTTCCCAAATGGTTAACCTATAATTCCTTAAAATCGGATCCATCTTTCTCTGACAAAAAATTTTGGATGGAACATCACCCCCTCCACACATTCACACGAGAGAAAGATAGAGAATTAAAAACTACTGGGTAGAGTCAGGCTAAGCATGCCGGGCGGGTGTATTTCCAAAAGTCCTACGGCATTTGGACTCCTTAGGTAGACTAATGCATGGACTCTCACGCACTGACCATGTTTACTTAAAAGATCTGAGGCCAGAAATGTGTTTAAGCTAGTTATCTCTTCCGGTGGGCTACAGTTTGACATTGGACAAAGTTCAAAGAATCTGCCGATACAGTCAAGTGTCCGTTGTCTGGTTATGACGTAGTAGATAGGTTAGCCCTAGATTTCCTGTAGCCTATTCATATGGCAAGCCGTTCAAGACAAAACGTCTGCCAAAATAACGCCTCCAAGTGTAGATTTTTTTACTTCTTCAGGAGTAAAAAATAGACGTCTGAGCGTCAGACGTCACATTTTTACGTGTGCCACGCGCAAAAACTTTGCGTCTGACGTCAGAGGTAAAAAAAATGACGTCTGGGTGATTTGCTGAAATGCCAGAGATTTGTGCCAGAGTAGACACAGCATTGGCTGCTGGAAACAGGAAATGCAGCCGCTATAGTTGCAGCAGAAGACACAAGATGCCAGAGCAATGTGCAGCATATTCCTGCTCAAATTGGCGGACCATCGCAAACAGGGCTCGGGGGATTACTTTTCACAAGTAAGATTTAACATTATCGTACTATTGGTTGTATTTTGTGAATGCAATATTACCAGAGAGTTGAAAAGGAGCAAGGATCTTTGTTATTGTATGTAAATCGTAGCCAGCTAGCTAGGCTACTTGCTAGGTGTTCAGGTGTTCACCTGGCTATGAACTGAGACTTGATGAGTCATATTCCATAACACTGACTTACATTACAACTGACATTTTAATGCTATTGTAGAAATGAATCAAATATTACTAATATAACATTGGCCGTGCAAATTTTACCCAAAGTGGCACAGACTGTAGCCTATTATCGGGCAGTTGCTACTTGTAGCTTAGCTAGTAATAAGTGTGTTGGTGGTAGCTTCACTATTTCCTGAATAAAGTAACTTTTCAATAGCTTAACTTCTTTATATGAAGTAGTTTGGCCAAACAAGCTACACTTTTGTCATGTGAAATTAGCACAATTTAAAGTAGCTTCCTATGTAGTGAACTAGCCTACTGCTGTGTTTGTGTTACTAAGCTTGCTACATTTGACTGGGGTGGTAGTTTTGTGTAGTGAAGTTTTTATTCATGGCAGAGTAACTGATAGTTTTGCTCACTACAATTCCCAAGTAGCTTGCCCAACACTGTATTATTCACATGTAATTCACTCTAACAAAATCCCTTTTTATTCATTTATTTATTTTATATCTCCCCAGAACAACTGCCTTGCTCAAGGACTACCACAAAAGAGCTGAACAGTCTCCTCACACCCCTGGAACTGAGGAAGGTGTAGCTCTACATTGCATTACTGCAGGGCATCTGCTAGACTTTGACTGAATATTTGATTTATGAGCTCCACCTTCATCACCTTTTTGGTATGGCAACTGCTCTGCCCATGACCGGAAAGCACTGCAGAGGGTGTGAAAACTGCCCAACGCATCACCGGTTCCTCGCTCCCCTCCATCGAGGCCATCCAGGGCAAGCGATGCTTGCGTAAGACGCGCACCATCATCAAAGACTGTTCTCACCCCAACCACAGACTGTTCACCGCACTCCCCTCAGGGAGGTGTTACAAGGATACAAGGATACAAGGAAGTTTATTGTCACATGCATATAGTTACTGGAAGTAAGAAATGCAGTGAAATTATGTCTGGTGTCAGCCTATTTTGTGCATTAATGGGGGTAAAAGTGCAGTAGAAGAGGGGTTTAGTAGATTAAGTGGGCAAGGGCTGCATAAAAAAAAGGGGGGAGGATTGGGATTGGGTGGGGGCACCAACAAGGAGCACCTAAGAGCAACAGGGGCAAGGAAAACTCCCCTTACCAAGGAAGAAACCTTGGGCAGATCCACGGCTCAGGGGCTAACCCAACTGCCAGGGGTCTTGGTGTGTGTGTTGGGGGGATGACAGGGAGATGGGATAGTGTGCTGTGTATGTGGGGAGAGGGCAGTGTGCAATATGTGTGTTGGAGAAGCTTCCCTCATGAGACAATGTGCTGTGTATTGGGGGGCAGTGTGCTGTAAGTATGTTGGGGATGTGTGTTGGAGAAGCTTCCTGATGAAATAATGTGCTGTGTATGTATGGGGGCAGGGACTTACTATTGCAAGCAGAGTACTGTATGTAATGTATGTGAGTGATGACAGTGAAGATGTGTGTGTGGGCGGAGGGGGTGGAGCAGTGACTGTGTGTGTGTGTGTGTGTGTGTGTGTAGGTGGGTAGGTGGGGGCAGTGTGCTGTAGGGGTATGTAGAGGATGTGTGTTGAGAAGATCCTGAAGACAATGTGCTGTGTATGTGGGGGGGCAGTGCAGCAAGTATGTAGAGGAGGCTTACTGTAGCAAGCAGTGTGCTGTATGTATGTGAAGTGATGACAGTGATGATGTAAGTGTGTGTGTTGGGGGTCAGGGACTTACTATTGCAAGCAAGAGTACTGTATGTAATGTATGTGAAAGTGATGACAGTGAAGAGATGTGTGCGGGAGGGGTGGAGCAGTGACTGTGTGTGTGTGGTGTAGTGTGTGTGTGTGTATGTGTGTAAGTATGTAGAGGATGTGTGTTGGGGTCCCTGAAGACAAGTGTATGGGGGCAGTGTGCTGCAAGGGGATGTGTGTTGGGAAGATGACAGTGGACAATGTGTGTGTGTGGGGATGGGGGGGCAGAAAGGCTAGGCAATCAAGGACATGGGTAGATGGAGGAGAAATCAAAAATAATAAATAAAAAGTGTGCAAAAGTTGGAGAGAGATAGTCAGATATGTGTGTGTGTGTGTGTTTTGACGGTGATGAAATAAGAAAATAAATAAAAAAGGTCTGTAGCATAGGGAGAGGGATGTAAAAGTGCTAAAAGTCTTGTAGGTGTGTGTGTGTGTGGGGTCATGAGTGCTGAGGGAGTGAATGAGTGCAAAGTCAGTATAGTGTGAGTTCAGAGTTGGGATGGCCTGAGGGGATAAAAAGAGTTCGATGGCCTGAGTCTCTCAGTTCTGGCTTTGTGACTACATAGGCGCCTCTTCTTGATTTCAGCGTAGGAATAATCCATTGTTAGGATGAGAAGAGTCCTTCAGAATCTTTTTGGGCTCTTAGGAGTACTCTTCTGGAATAGATATCTTGTAGAGCAGGAGTTGAGTTCTTATAGTAACGCTCAGCTGAGCGACTACTCTCTGCAGAGTACTACAATCTCTAACTGTGGAGTTCCCATACCAGGTGATGATGCTACCAGTTAGAACACTCTCAACCGCTGAAGTGTAGAAGGCCTTCATGATGGATGTAGAAACTTTGAATTTCCTTAGCTGACGAAGGAAGTAGAGTCGTTGTCTGGACTTCTTCAGAACATATTGAGTGTTAACAGTCCATGTTAAGTCTTCAGTAATGAGGACACCAAGGTATTTAAAACTTGTGACTCTCTACAGGTTGCCCGCTGATCATTAGTGGGGTGTAACTGTAGTTCTGCTGCTGCCTTCTGTAATCCACTACCATTTCCTTGGTTTTATTGATATTCAGTGTCAAGCTGTTAGATTGACACCACTGTGCCACCTCATCAACCTGATCCAAGTAGAACTGTTCATTGTTGTTACTAATCAGGCCCAAGATCACTGTGTCATCTGCAAACTTGATGATGGAGGTATGACTACTGTTGGCTTTGCAGTCATGTGTGTAGATGTTGTACAGCAGTGGACTCAAAACACAGCCTTGGGGAGCACCAGTGCTGATGGTTAATGAGTCAGATGTCAGACGTCCCCCTCTAACCACTTGTGAACGGTTGGTGAGGAAGTCAAATATCCAGTGACACAGGGTGGTGTTCAGTCCTAAGGCCTTCATCTTTGTGACCAAGGTGAGAGGTACTATCGCGGTTGAATGCTGAACTAAAGTCAATGAACAGCATCCTCACATAATTCCCATTCCCCTCCTCCAGGTGAGTTAAGGTGGTGTGCATGAGGTTTGAGATGGCATCCTCTGTAGACCTGTTGGCTCTGTAAGCAAATTGGAGGGGTCAAGGAGGCAGGGAGGGATGAGCAGATAATGTTTTTCACAAGCTTCTCAAAACACTTCATCACTGTAGACGTCAGGGCTACTGGGCGGTAGTCATTCAGACATGATGGACTTTTGTTTTCGGTACTGGAACAATAACAGACTGCTTGAGGCAAGTAGGAACTGTCTCTTGAGCCAATGATGTGTTAAAGATATAAGTGAACACAGGAGCTAACTGAGCAGCGCAGGATTTCAAAACCCTGTTAGAAATTCCATCCGGTCCAGTAGCTTTTCTACAATTTACCCTCCTAAAGGCATTGCTCACATCGACCTCAGAGACACAGAAAGGTGCATCCTCATTTGCTTCACATGCTGCAGCTAGTCCAATATAGTCTGTGTTTTTCATGTCAAAGCGAGCATAAAAGCATTAAGTTCATCAGGGAGGGCTTTACTCACATTCATCATAGGAGGGGACTTTCTTTCAAAGCCAGTGATGGTTCGGAGTCCTTTCCACACTCGTGCTGGATCACCCTCCAAGAAATCAGCTTCAACTCTGTCTCTATAGCGCCGCTTAGCATCTTTAATTGCACTACGTAAACTATAAGATGCTGCTTTGTAATCCGTCATATCCCCTGAAATAAGCCCAGCATTATAAGTCATGGTGCGTGTCTTTAATGCCGTTCTCACTTCTCTATCCACCCATGGTTTCTGGTTAGGGAAGCTTCGGATCTTTACAGTTGGGATGATGGAATCAGTTAGCATATTGATGTAACTCAATGATACTTCCGTAAACTCATTGATGTCAGCAGAGTTCGTCTTGAACATCTCCCAGTCAACGTTGCTAAGGGCGTCCTGTAGCCTGGCTTCCGATTGGTCAGTCCAGCGCTTGACCTCCTTCGTCACTGGGGGGTCCGTCCGACTTCTCTGTTTGTACATAGGCAGTAGGAAAACAGCGGCATGATCTGATTTTCCGAAAGCTGGTAGAGACTTCGCTTTGTAACTGTTCTTGAACTGTGTGTAGCAGTGATCCAGTGTGTTGTCACCACGTGTAGGGAAGTGAATGTGTTGAATAAATTCAGGCATGGACCGGTTCAGATGTACTTGATTGAAATCACCGGCCACAATAAGCGCAGCTTCAGGGTGCGTGTGTTGTTGTCTATTTAACACTTCTTGCAATTCTGAAACCGCAGCATCTGTGTTGGCTTGTGGAGGAATGTAGACAGCGTTGAATATTACCGAAGTAAACTCACGGGGCAGGTAGAAGGGTCGACAGACGATCGCTAGATGTTCTAGATGAGGCGAGCAGGACTTTGAGAGAACGGTGACATTTCTAGGATCACACCACTTGCTGTTCGTCATGATGCAAACACCGCCACCTTTCGATTTTCCAGATTCCTCAGTCCTGTCAGAGCGAGCAGCAGAGAAAACTCCACCGGAGTGATGGCACTGTCCGGAACAAGTTCAGTTAGCCATGTCTCAGTAAAGCATAGAATGTTACAGTCCCTGATGTCTCTTTGAAACTGTATCCTCGCTCTTAGTTCATCCATCTTGTTCACAAGAGACTGGACATTGGCTAGGAGAATGCTAGGCAGTGGAGGCCTATGAGCTCTATTCCGCAATCTGTTACGGGCCCCGGCTCGTTTTCCTCGGTGTTTTTTCCTTCTGCGCCGAGATGCGTCTCCATGGTTCCCTGATGCATCTCGGAGAATCTCAGTCGGCCAGGTAGAATCGTCAATTAAAACATCCCGAAACAAAAAAGGCAATTCATTTCCGATGTTTCGGAGTGTAACGCCATCATACGTAATCAGTGCAGTGGAAAAGTGCAAAAAATTAGGGGTTAATAAAAGGTAAAAGAGTAAATATAAGCACAAGTTAGGCGGAGCAACCAAAAAGGCGTCCGAACGCGGCGGCGCCATGGCAACCAACTACAGGTCTCTCTGCACCCGTAACCACGTAGCCTACTTGGAATAGCCTACCCCTCAGGTGTCTGAATGGCTGATCTCATGTAAATGTTAATGGAACCTTTCTGTATAAGTATATATACACTCTTTTGATCCCGTAGGGGGAATTTGGTCCCTGCATTTATCCAAATCTGTGAATCAGTGAAACACACACAGCACACAGTGAACACACAGTGAGGTGAAGCACACACTAACCCCGAGCAGTGAGCTACCTGCTGCAGCAGCGCTCGGGGAGCAGTAAGGGGGTTAGGTGCCTTGCTCAAGGGCACTTCAGCCGTGGATGTGGGCATGGAAGAGCAGTGCTCAACCACTTCCCCTGCCCACATTTTTCCTACTGATCGAGTGTGAGATCAGCCATTCAGACACCTGAGGGGTAGGCTATTCCAAGTAGGCTATGTGGTTGAGTGACAAACCTGAGTAAATTGACTCAGAGTAGAAGAGCTGATACAGGAAACATGGTTGTGTGTTTTTTAATATTCATAGTGGCTTAACAGTAATAGAATATTCTGATACTGTATATCATATAAAGTGATGACATCCCAGATTAAAACTGGGAACATAATCCATAATGTTTGACAGCATAGACAAAAACTGGTTTGATACAAGTTGTAATGAGTTAAATGTAGTTGTAATTCCATACACATTTTCAAGTGTTTTCATATTTAAGTTCAGTGCCATCAAAGTTTGATAAACAGACATTGGTTTGGAATAAGTAAAGGAAATGGTGTAACTGAGTTCAATATCTGTTAGAAAAGTTCCATAAACATTGAAAAGTGCAAGTTTGTAGGTTTGTTTCTGATCGTTAAAAAACAGACATTGTTTTTTGGCATAAGTAAGTGTAACAGTTCATTAATACATGACAAAAAGGCCAGCATGTGTTATTCACAGTTCACAGGTTCCAGCCCCAATGAAGAGATCAAATAAAGAGGAATTAAGAAACATTTTAAAAACAGCTGAGACCAGCCCTGTTCAATGCAATCAGTAAAGAATCTGGGAGTGTCTTCACAGGCTCAGTGAGACAGAGGTTACTGTCATGCTGGTGACAGTACATGCACAACTGGTGCATGTAATTTTGTATAATCCCAGTCCACCTTGCTAAAATTGCTTAGATACACTTAGACTGAGAACAAAAGTGCTACAGACAGCAGGTGGCAGTACATAATGAAACTGGGTAAACTCCATAAAAGAGGACCGAGTCATCCAGACAGTGGGAAAATGGGAGAGTGGCGAATGCAGGTGATTAGATTAGATTAGATTCAACTTTACTGTCATTGTGCAGAGTACAAGTACAGAGACAACAAAATGCAGTTTGTGTCTAACCAGAAGTGCAAAAAAGCAGAAAAGTGCAATGTGATATACAAAGTAGTTGGTGCATATAGACAAAAGATATAGTGCAGTGTAGACAGTGTACAGTTGTTTTCAGAAGGTGGTTTAGAGTAGTATAAATTAAATATAAGTATGTGCAGTGTATTAGCAGTAACCTTAGAAGAGCAGAATAAATATGGCCATGTAATATAAACAACATGTACAGATATGTGCAATGTAGTGGCAGTACCATTATAGTAGTAGTAAGAAAAATATTAGATATATGCAGTGTATTATGCAGTGAATATATTACAGACAAACTGAATAAATATGGATATTTAGTATAAACAGATATGTACAGTATGTACAGCTATGTGCAGTGTGGTAACAGTACCATTGTAGTGCAGAAACAGTAACATTATAATAGTATTAAGAATAAGTGTATGTGCAGGATGAAGAGCAGTAGAATATGGCTATGGATAAGTTTGTAAATAAATAGACACTATGAATGGGATAGGGTAGTCCAGTTGTGAGGGGGTGGGGGATGTCCGTCTCCTTGTTGTCCCTGTCAAGGCTGCCATGGGCGTATAGTATATAGTATAAGTATATACTCTACGGCCATGGCAGCCTTGAGTCACCATGGTCGTGGACACCTCAACAAGCACAGACAAGGAGGCATCAGGCGGGGGCGGGGGGGTGATGGGGGCTTAAGTTCGTTGGATGTCACCGGGATGCAGAGCTAGAGTTTAGTAGGGTGACAGTCGCAGGAAAGAAGCTTCCTCTGAACCTGCTGGTTCAGGTGCGGAGAGACCTGTAAAGCCTCCCTGAGGAGAGTGGGGTGAACAGTCTGTGGTTGAGGTGAGAACAATCTTTGATGATGCTGCGCGCCTTACGCAAGCATCGCTTGCCCTGGATGGCCTCGATGGAGGGGAGTGAGGAACCGGTGATGCGTTGGGCAGTTTTCACACCCTCTGCAGTGCTTTCCGGTCATGGGCAGAGCAGTTGCCTTACCAAAAAGGTGATAAAGGTGGAGCTCATAAATCAAATATTCAGTCACAGTCTAGCAGAATTACATGTGAATAATACAGTGTTGGGCAAGCTACTTGGGAATTGTAGTGAGCAAAACTATCAGTTACTCTGCCATGAATAAAACTTTTAGGCAAGTCCCTCCACTCGGCGGCCATATACCAACGTTTTAAGGGCACTCATCGGGCACAGTCTTTGGGTCGAACTGCGCGTGCGCAAGGCTTCACGACACCAATCTTGCTCCAGCGGCGAGATCACAACACATGATTGGCACGATGTCTTCACAACACACCATATGATTGGCTCAATATATTCACATGTCAACGTTTTGCCGAGGAAGGGGTGGGATATGTGTAGACAACGGCCATATTGGCGTGACAAACTAGCCACATGCATTTCTATAGAGTATTTTTTGAGTGCTGTGTCTCCACATTAGAAAGTCTCTGCTATAGCGCAGTGTTGCCAACTATTTCCCCCAAAACAAAAAACAGTGATGGCCCTTTAATTCCCCTTTACACCTGTTTGCTTTTCTCCTAGGCCTACTCAAATAGACAACTTTAAGAGCCTAATTTAAATATATTTAATTTAATATACTTGTATATTAGGGTAATTGATACAAAATCAATGAAAATCAGTCATTTCCAACCTATTCCCAACTTCAGCATTTGCTTTGTACAGCTTGAAGTCTGATTATAACTTCACCATAGGCTACACACAATTTAACCTTACGACAATGGCTATATTTTGGATTTATTTAGTTAATGTCACTCGGACAGACCGACAGAATGTTTTCCCCCTCAGCCGACAGTCTGTCATGCATTGACAACATTGAGGCTACATAGCCTAAACGAATGCTTTAGGTTTTTCTAACTTGTATGCTCGATTTTGAACTATCTGCTTGTGAATGAAGTTGTAGCCTACTTTCCTTTGTTGAACGGTGCTGGAAAGCCGCGTGTCCCTGTTTTCCTGTCATTGCTCTCGTCTCGTTGACTCTGGTTGTAATCTCACCCGAAGTTGCTGCACCTTCCAGTAACGTTGTCTGAGCTGTTAGATCTATAGAACATCTACTTCCGTGGATAACATGGGCTGATACTACATAGGCCAGTCATTACTTTTATAATCATGGGGCAACGCTTTGGGCGAACTCGATGTAGGCTAATTCACAAACGAAACAGGCATGATCTTACACAGCACAGCCAAACTCACTGCTCACTCAGAAGAGTAAAAAGGGACGTTACATGCCATCACATCAGAGTCTCAAAAAGTCTCCAAGAACGCCAGAAAAAGTAGCTAGATTTGTAAGCTAAGTCGCTTTTTACAAAAAAAAAAAGTCGGCAGGGGTCTAAAATCTCGCTAAATATGCCGACAAAGTCGCTAAGTTGGCAACACTGCTATAGCGGCTGCATTTCCTGTTTCCAGCAGCCAATGCTGTGTCTACTCTGGCACAAAGGCTCTGGCATTGCAGCAAATCACCCAGACGTCATTTTTTACCTCTGGCGTCAGGCTTAAAGTTTTTCGCGGCGTGGCACCGCGTAAAATTTGGCGTCTGGCGGCTCAGACGTCTATTTTTTACTCCTGAAGAAGTAAAAATCTACTGCGTGGAAGCGTTATTATTTTGACAGACGTTTTGTCTTGAACAGCTTGCCATATATTCATGCATGTGCAGTCCAAGCATGTCATGTTAGGACAGCAAACATAACACGCTTTATCTCTGTCTCAGTCACACTGCACAGAAAGCAAGTTATCGTGGGCTCTAAACAGAACAGGTCCGGATCCATTCGCACACAACCCTGCCGCGGCAGTGGCAGATTGCGATAGTCTATCCGTCCTGGGTCGATTTTGGGCCCGTGATGAGCTGCATCCGGATCCGTTTCTGACCCGGTCGTCAACCATTTCAAAAATGCACTATGCCTACTACTTCAAGTGAAATAAAAATGCAGTTTTGTGAATTCCGTAACTAGTTTGGACACGAAACAAACATGCACTAGGCCTACAGGCTATGCACTTTACTGTAGAAATACAATATTTTGGACAATATAATAGCCTATTATGCAGATAGGCCTATCTATATTTTGTAAGGGATCTAGCAAATTCGTTCCGGATCCCCGGTTTTGGACCCACACATCCGTCTGATCTTGCCAAAAACGAGTCTGACATTCTGGCGGATTCACTGACTTGAGGGCGAGTCCGTCCCCGAGTCTTTGATATCCCATTCTTCCCTCTCCACTTCCCTTTTCTCTTTTCTTGCCAAATTTTCACTATGTCCGCCTGGGTCGATAACTCCAAACATGTATGGCCACATAGACGGCGAAGCAGACGAAGACTGCGATGCTGGGGCTTTTGTAACTCAAATATATTAACAAAAAGTAAAACCAGAAGCGACTTATGTTGCCGGATGGAAGAGACCCGTAGTGGCAGAGACCGCGAACCAAAATGATTCTGTTTAGTCATGTAGGCTATATGCTGCTGAAACACATAAAAATAATTTTAGGTGACGCAACTACGCGCTTCGTGCTGCACAGGAATGCACCAAGTAAAGATGCACTCTAGCACGGGAGAGGATAGAAAGATCAGAATGGTTTGACCGAAGATGGGTAAACGTTGCCCAGCAACCATATCCCAAAATTATGCGGAGTCAGACGTTTCCAAAGATTCTAGGCTCTGATCAAAACGTTAGACGTGACAGTAGGCTACTCAGAACTCCTGTTTAGAGTTTGACACTAAAATAGAATAGCCTAGTTTTCCGATTCATTCCAGCTAGGCTAATGCTAACACGCCCATCTGTGCGCTTTCAGAGGAATTAAACGAGGGCTATTGTAATAACAGCATATTGCAATGGTCACCTGTAAGTCAGTCCCTGTTTTAGCACCTTTCTGATGAAAAAAGGGACAGATCAGCTATTAAAGGCGCAAGAGGAACATATCCACTATGAAGGCGGAATGCAGCTCCGTCAAAGAGTTTAACGAACTGACACTAACCATTCACATTACCTGGGGGAACCGTGACCTGACGGAGTAGCGTAGTCTACCCTTTGGCCGCTCGACCAATCATTCGTGCTCTGCTATTTGGCTAGGCGGTTGGCACCGGGAGAAGAAGACGAGAGATTGTGTCTATTTTATTTATTCAAGTCATCACCCGTTCCTGAAGCCACATATCAAGCAGTAGCGCCTTTATATTTTGTGTCACCATACAGACTTGTTTCGCTATTTGTCTGTTGCGTGCATGCTCAGTTCCTGCACCGGCCGTTAATAGATAGGCGAAGGGTTCCGTCTTACCGACACTGGGAAACGGGTTAATGTCAGCATGAGCGGTGGTGTATACGGCGGAGGTGAGTGGCAACAGCTTTTTAATGCAGCCTATAATAAACAGTCTCAGATGGTTCATAAAGGATTGAAGTAACCTACGCTCTCTCTCTCTGTCTCCCTCTTTCTATCTCCTCTTCACACACACACACACACACACAGAGAGACAGACACTCATGCACAACTCCCACAGCAAATGCATTAGCCTACCATGACATCACCTCACCAACTCCTGCGTTCTGCTCCTTTTTTTGGAAGGCATGTGCAATGTGTTTACACTGTCCTCTCTCTCTGTGTGTTTTTAGATGAGGTAGGTGCACTGGTGTTTGACATCGGTTCCTTCTCCACACGGGCAGGTTATGCAGGAGAGGACTGCCCCAAAGTGAGTCTCCTGTCCACCTTGCCACACTCCTATTCATCAACCCATCTGTCCATCAGCCCCATATTTGTCATTATGGTGCACCTATATAACTGATTGTCCTTGATGTTCATCCTGATTGATCAGTTGGGTACTACCATAGGCTGACTTCCCCACCTCTCTGGGAGTACACATAGAAGAGGAGGGGTCAGATGAGACGGAGGCGGGGCAAGAGAGTTTGGTTGGGCGGAGCTTTCACCTAGACACACCCGCTCTACATGTGCCCCGAGCAGGAGTGGAGCTAATCTCACCGCTGAAGAATGGCATGAGTATGACTCACACTCACACACACAAACACACACACACACACACACCTTCTCGGTGTCCAGATTGGTGAGCTGATCTCGTCTGTGCTGTGTGAAACCGATGAAGACTGCGTGGGAGCGACTGCTAGTCTTATTCATGTTGGTGGCAGCCACCGTCCTGGGTCATACACATGACAACAGTCAACACAACCAGCATTCACAACACACACAAACAAGTAGCATTCACACACACACACACACACACACACACACACACACAAAACCTGCATTCATACATACATAATCAACACTTACAATGATAACAGCAGCTACAGTGTTAATATGTACAGTATGCAAGTTAAAGTATAGCACATACAAAAAACAGTACCGGTACTAACAAATAAATGATCAAATTAGATTCAATTTTATTTCTATAGCATATCTAAATATGTGTAAATGGACACAAACACACACACACACACCGGGCCTTGATCCCGCAGTCCTTTCTTGAATTTCCCCTTGGGGATCAATAAAGTATCTATCTATCTATTTATCTATCTATCTATCTATCTATCTATCATCATTAGGTTGTGGATGTCGGCCAATTTTACACAGGACTCACCAATTCACAAGCACACACAAACCAGCATTTAGCACACATTAACATGCTATGTTGCTGTTATGTCACTCTTTCTCCCTGTTTCTGTGTCTGGCTCAGTTGAGGACTGGGAGGCATTCCAGGCCATTGTGGATCATGTATACAGCAAATACATCAAATCAGAGCCCAACCTACACCCTGTGCTCATGTCTGAGGCCCCAGTAAGCAAACATGCTTTTCACATGCTTGCACACACATACACACACACACACACCTAAAGTGGTGCTAATTATGAATATTCATGTGTGTTTCTGTCTGTCTGTGGTGTGTGTGTGTGTGTGTTCCTTCACAGTGGAACTCTCGTGTGAAGAGAGAGAAGCTTACTGAGCTGATGTTTGAGCACTACAACATACCTGCCTTCTTCCTGTGCAAGACTGCCGTTCTCACTGCGTATCCAATCACAACTCCTCAGTCGCCAGTCATCAGCCATCATTCAGGCAGCATTAATCAATCACCAATCAAAAATGCTGAAAAGTATTATTCAAACATCAGAATCTAAACTGCACAAGGGACACTGTTCAAGTTACAACCAATGTGCCTTATCCAACTGAAAACTTCAAGGTGATATCTGTGATTCTAATCCAATATGATTCTTGTGAAATTCAGTGAATTGCACTACACAACCCTCGAGCTTTCTGGTCTGTGTGTACTGAAAAAACAATGTTTGTACAGAGTTCTAGATCTGTAAATGGGAAACAAGCATAGTGGCTAACAGCAAGCCTAAAACAATTCCAGCCAATCAACATGTTTCTTTAGGAGCGTGAAATGGAGGGCTGCGATTTGTCTGGTGGTTGAGCCCAAATATCCACAACCATTTGTCAGAAGTACAGAATCCACCATTT
Source organism: Alosa alosa (assembly GCF_017589495.1). NCBI lineage: Eukaryota > Metazoa > Chordata > Actinopteri > Clupeiformes > Clupeidae > Alosa > Alosa alosa. The sequence goes on from NC_063212.1 coordinate 283,076, forward strand.
AATGCTGCAACTCTAACACCAACATGCTTTTGCATCAAACTAATAGCATGCTTCCATTCAGAAAAAAACAATTGCTGATGCAGTTCTCTCAAGCTAAAGTGTTTTGTTTCAGACCATGATGCACACGCTTGAAACATGTACAGTAGTTACATGCACATACTGTATGTATGCAGATCAAAATTGCATTCATTAGATGGTTTTCATGGCATCACATACCCTTAACATCATTGGCTATAGCTTTGCTAATGGCCGTGCAACAGGACTGGTGTTGGACAGTGGAGCTACACACACCACCGCCATCCCAGTGCATGATGGGTATGTCCTGCAGCAAGGTAAGGAATCACATACACACACACATACTCAATATGAACCCATTGCACCTTGTCTCAAGGTGTTTCCCTTCAAGGTGTGCATAACTATTTAGATAGAATTACCAGTGTCCAGTTGCATTAAGTGTGCTTGTTTGCTTATATAACAATATTTTTATTCCTTTATATAACAACAATATTTTCTTTCCTTTAAAGGATTCTAGCCTAGTTTACAGTAAACTTTGTTGCCTGTATACAGGTATTGTTAAATCTCCCTTGGCTGGAGACTTCATCACGATGCAGTGCAGAGAACTGTTCCAGGAGATGAATATTGAGATCACACCACCTTATATGATCGCTTCCAAGGTGCAGTCTGCTTTACTTTTCATCTTTCTCTCTTGTTCTTTTGCCTTTCTCTCTCCAAACTGATTTCCGAAATCTTTATTTGCATATCATGTTTGTGTGTGTTTCATGTGTAGGAACCGGTAAGAGAGGGTGCGCCTCCAAACTGGACTAAGAAAGATAAACTCCCTCCAGTTTCAAAATCGTGGCACACTTACATGTGCAATGTAAGAACATCGGCTTCGTAATTCACACTTGCACTGTTGCCTCACACAATATGGGACTAATGACAAGAAAACTACGCCCACACTAAATCCATTTTCTATCTGCTTTGTTTACTCATTCTCCATTCCGTTCTCTATCCAATTCTGGATTCCACACGCTAACAGGAGGTGATTCAGGATTTCCAAGCATCTGTTCTGCAGGTGTCTGACTCCCCCTATGATGAGCAGTAAGTGGTGAAATCTTCCATCACACCATTTTATTTATCTTAGTTCACTGCACTCAAGTCCATGTTGACGGGGTGTTTACATTTGACTGCACAAATAGAGTTTTTGCAGTTTGCTATCTTCAAATCATGATCCAAATTTCATTTCGAGCTGATGTGTGATCCTAGGTAGCTATGAAACACCATTCTTAGAAACACACCATATCACACACAGACATATACACAGTTTTTTTTACAACTTATTTTTGACTTCATGGGATAGAGGGTGTGTTCTGACCAGCAGTGTAAAAGGCATTTCTTGAAATCCATGTGTTTCCCATACCAACAGACTAGTGCACTGGCATTCTAAGGTTTTTTGTGTGTGTGTGTGTGTGCATTTCTGTGTTTGTGCGTCGCTCTCACGGGCGTGGTTAGGGTGGCGGCTCAGATGCCAACTCTACACTATGAGATGCCAAACGGCTTCACCACAGATTATGGAGCTGAGCGCCTACGTATCCCAGAAGGCCTCTTTGACCCATCTAACGTCAAGGTAAAAAGGCTCATATCAACATAACACCTCGGTAGACTATAAACAGGGCAACATCCCACTTTACTCTAGAGAGACCCAGTAGGCTACTATACTTCTGTTGCATTTTCAAGAGTACTGCATAAAGTATAAAAGGAGCTGTCAATATATTGATAGTGTTTACATGCATGTCAGGACACAACAACACCAGATTACATTATATAATATTATTTCTCCTGTATTAGGGTTTGTCAGGGAATACCATGCTGGGAGTAGGTCATGTGGTCACCACCAGCATCGGAATGTGTGACATCGACATCCGTCCAGTGAGATCCATTTACATAATCTAATCATTCTCTGTGTAAAAGTGAGATGGTATGTACAGTGCAACCCAGAGGCGATTAGAGAGAAGACTACAGGGGAAGCTCTAGCCTGTCTACATACTTCCGGTCGATTTCTTTTCCCTACAGTACTCCGTCTGGAATAGGTTGATTCTTTCGTTTACCGGCAGTTGGGCAGCCGACCAACCAGCGAACAGTTGGCGTCCCTGAGAGCGATTACGTACCCAGGCATGGTGTTTCAATTACTACGTCCCCGCCCCTGAAGCAGATCGCCTTGAATACATCAATGTAGGGAGCGAAAATTACTTATACTTATGAAATCTTTGAGCAAATGTAAATAATAGTTTAGCCTATTAACAGGAGTGTCATGAACGAAGTCACAGTGGAGTAGGATATTATATCGTCAGTTAAACTTTAGTCATAGATTTTGTCACTTGAAATAGGCTACGAACGTACCCGAGTCAAACTGTAGTTTAGTAGGCTACATGGTCGGGTCAAAATCGCTATTTTTCAAACACTAAGAAGGCTCGACATAACTTGAAACTTTGATCGAAGCATCATCAGTGTCTCTACATATGATGATATGATCAAAGTTTCATGTAGTGTCGAGCCTTCATAGTATTTGAAAAATAGCGATTTTGACGCGATTGTATCAAAAAAGTAGTAGCCCTATAGGAATCCCATTCAAAAGGTCATTTCACCCGAAAACGACAACGCATAAAAGCTTAAAAGTGGCGCTTTGGACGTACTTATGCATTTATATGATAGTTTGACTTGGGTTACATTTACAAAACACTATATGATGCATTTTGGCGAGAGTTACGCAGATGAAACGTGTGATTGTTTGCTGATAAGATGCACCCGTGCTTGTTATGGGCGTGCTGCAGAGAAACTTCTCTGTATGACGAAACGCCGGTTGTTAGTGATTGGTTCAAAGCGGTTCAAAGGAACTCCAATGATTTTAAACCTCAAACTGGGCCCTCCCACCCGGAAATAAACGAACGCCTATGGATCTAGGCCAGACTCTCTGCGAAGTCAGAAAGTCTGGTTTCCAGGCTAGGGAAGCTCAGCCTCCTCTAAAATATCACGGAAAATCGCATCAAATAACACTATTAGCCTACATTAGCTTCTAGCCTATTATTCCAACTAGAACATGCTGAAAACATTTTCATCTTCATGGCTAGTTTGTTCAGCAATAAGGTTTTGCCGGTCTTTTATCGTGATTTCGCACCCGTAATACATTGCTGTGACGACACAATCCATCAAAAAAACATGCAAAAAAAACGCTCGGCTTCACTGGACTTTCAATAGGCGTGTTCGACTTGAGGCAGATCTGACTTGGTCTGGCTTTCTACAAACGTGATCTTCAAAGGCTAGCCGGGAGGAGCTACAACAGAGGGCAGCTCATCCCGGACAGACAGGCTACAGTCTGCCTGACGTGACTCGCGGGAGATATCGCGGAATTTTGTTTGCAATAAACACAGCAGAACTTTCATTCTTACTCATTAAAATGAGCATGATGACTGACGAAATAAATTCTTATGATGTAGTTTAAATAAACCACTGTTGTCATACAGTTAACAGGCCTGCATTGTAGCACATAAATTCAATATCAAGTGTTTCCCCTATATATGTGTCTATCTATTTAGCCAACAGCAGAAAATAACAGAATATCCAAACGTTTTCAGTAGGCTAGCCTACCATTGTTGCAGAAATCACGTATAAGAAGGTATCCCTTTGATTTCTGTTTATTTTTTGATATTCAACATAAGGAAGCAGCATGAGACTCCCGTCATAATCGTCATGAGGACATTCCTCCCAAATGGCCTTATCACGTCTTTGAACTGACGTCATGAGGGCGTGTTTTAGCTCGTGCAGCTCGTGGAAGGGTGCATTCATGGTGCATTCAGAGCACCTCGGAATGACAAGGACCGCCCCCATGGCTACTTTGTTTTTCCGACAGCAAGTGTTCATGTGCTTTGCCGTCGGAATGTGTGACAAACACGGATGCCACAACAAAGGTTAAAACATACACTCACTAATCCTAAACAAACAACTGTATTTGCTTAAAATATAGTGTAAGATGCTCGTGAAAGAAAGATATGCAGCTTTCAGAGTGACAAAAGCGGCAAATTCCCAAGTTCACATTAAAACTGTTAGACATGAAAGGCCACATGGACTACAAACGAACTACAATGTGACGACAAAAGTGATGACGAGCCCCTAACTGGGCAACTCTGTTAGCAAAATCTAGCCACAGTTTCCGACCTCTGACTCACACATTAAGTGACGTGAATGACGCGGAATGATGATGTTTTCACTGGGAGAAAGGTTTTTCCGAAGCCCATAAACGCTAGGTCAGAGCACCTCGGAATGGCAAGGACCGCCCCCATGGCTACTTTGTTTTTCCGACAGCAAGTGTTCAAGTGCTTTGCCATCGAATGTGTGACAAACATGGATGCCACAACAAAGGTTAAAACATACACTCACTAATCCTAAACAAACAACTGTATTTACTTAACCTGTTGAGGAGTACGGTCACAAATATGTGATCAGATGCAGCTGGGCCCCTGGGAGTACGATCACAAATATGTGATTAGAACGTTTTCGAAAAAGGTTCTATAACATGACGCAACAATTACCCTCAGGGACTTTTCTGCCATTAAACAATTTTAAGAACACTGAAACTATAGAACGTTCGCGTAGAATTCTAGAAGGAGCCAGGAAAATAATTCACTCTCTGGGGAACGGCATTGTCTTAAAGTATTCACTCCTCAACAGGTTAAAATATAGTGTAAGATGCTCGTGAAAGAAAGATATGCAGCTTTTCAAGTGATAAAAAGGGCAAATTCCCAAGTTCACATTAAAACTGTTGGACATGAAAGGCCACATGGACTACAAACGAACTACAACGTGACGACAAAAGTGAGGACGAGCCCCTAACTGGGCAACTCTGTTAGCAAAACCGAGCCTGAGTTTCCGACCTCTGACTCACACATTAAGTGACGTGAAATGATGATGTTTTCACTCGGAGAAAGGTTTTTCCGAAGCCCATGAACGCTAGGGAAGGCAACTGCAAGATCTGTCTGCAGGCTAAGGGTGCATTCAGGGCACCTCGGAATGACAAGGACCGCCCCCATGGCTACTTTGTTTTACCAGAGCCCGTCTACGGAGAGCCTGGCCACTCCGTATTAAGTCCCATTGTACCGAATTTTGGTTGCAGTTCCACCAGAGTTCCACTGGGGGCGATCGCCATGAGTGCAGAATGAATGGGAGTCAATGGAGCTAGACGGCTAAATTTGTCTCTTTCACCTGATTGTCGTTGACAAATCTCAGATTTGATTGTAGTTTGTATAACTTCAACATGGGTTATAGGTCAAAAGTTGAATGAACAAGTACTTATGTCCTTTTGATTTCTTACAGGTTGGATCGTTGTTGCCCATAAAACACTAGCATTGTACTAATGAATGACGTCATTGACACGGTTGAAATCCTTTTTAGAACAATTAAGTGACTTTAAAAAATATAATACTCAACCAAGTGTATTTTCTTTGCCTCCCCTTTCGAATACAATATTCAAATTACTTGAAAAAAAATTATATCCCGAGAAAAGTGGATTTTGAGGGGTACAGCTCCATAGACCTCAATGCATTCTGCACTCGTGGACGAGCGCCCTCATGTGGAACCACAGAAGGAACTGCAACCAGTTCAGAAACCGGAAGTTTTCCGAGAGTGGCAGTTCTCCCCTTATTAGACATTCTCTGGTCCATCCCAGTATGCATTGTGTTCAACCCAGCATGCATCACATCAAGTCAGATCTGCACAGATCTGCCTCAAGTCGAACACGCCTAATGGCACTACAGAGTGGGCTGATCTCAGTGCAGAAAAGCTAGCTCTTTATTGGACAAGCGCCACAAAATAGTCATTTCCAGGGAAGCCCGGCGTCTCTGGGACAGTGGGATGGCCTGGACGCCGAGCTTCTGTATGATGATTGGAGGAACCGTCATAGAGTCCCGCCCCTTCTACTTCCGGTCCAACTTTCAAAAAATTATGAACGGGAGTTAATGGAGAGATAACAATTATTTTTTGGTCCAGTTTGAATTGTGCCACGAATTTCACATATGATGTGTGCGAATTTAAAAGATAATTTTTCACGTCAAGAAAGTACTGTTGTTCGATAGACTTCAAAAGTTATGTTGGTTTTGTGCGAATCCACTCAGTGGACTACATCTCTCGTCTCGAGCGATGTGCGTCACCAACGTAATGAAATGAAGCGTAATGAAAAGAGCTGTTATGCTAGTTAACGGTTGCATCTTGCTGCCTGCTATGTCACTTAACAGTATGTAATGTACAGTCTATGGATGAATACAACTTACCTGATGTGTTTAATCCTCTGACTCATGGTATTTTCTTCGGCAAGGAAAGCCCAATTAAGACCTGTTGCTGGTATGCTTGTACAATCTAGTGTGGCTGTAAATGAGCTAACGTCACTAAGCGACTGATGGGTTTTGTAGTCGTTGGAATTACGATCTTTCACAATGTTGTAATTCAATAGTTACGAAACAAACTACAAATGTCTTTACATGAAAAATTTTCTTTAAAATTGACAAACATCATATGGGTAATTCAAGGCCCATCTTTATGCAAATTCTGACCACTCCAATGAAACGAGGTTGTAGGTCCTTTGTTCTGATGCCTGTGAAACTTTGGTTCCGCTTACAAGACAAATAATGTTTTAACAATCTCTTCCACGGCCACCTAGTAGTCCATAAAACAAACGAAACTAGGATTTGGATGAATATATTGACTGTTAGTGTTTCTGGTGAGGATTTGAGATTGCATTGAGTAGTTTAAATAAAACAAGATTTCCAAATGGCTTGCATAGTTTGTTTAGGCTATTAATGTGTTGTATACTGTTAAGTACATGCCTAAAATTGTGGTCAATTTGTGGAAAAACACTTAAGATACGTTAAAACGAACTGAGTATGAGCTGGTAACTGACATTTTAAACAAAATGCCCACACACGACTGAACGAGGGGAGGCAGTGCGACTCTACGCGTATGACGTGTCGTGCAAGTGGATCGGTACCGTCAGTGTTGGCAGGTGAAGTCGAGAGGCAAGGCAAGTTGCAGCTCAAATTCTCATAATTTGGGAGCAATACAGTCGGTTTCTATTTGTCTTTGTAAATAGCATACTGTAAATAAAACCGTAATGTGGAGTTACAGAGTTTGTGACTTGCTTTTGTTTCGTAGGTAGCGCGCTATATAACGGTGTAGGCTACATTATGCCATGTCAACTCTATAGCCTACTGTTTGGCCTATTCTGGGTTTTGGGATAATTGTTGCCCTCAAAGAACAATATAGCACCTTAATAATATTAACTGAATAATTGACCATTTTTATCAGAGCTTCCCCTGTTAAGAGCAGCAATCGCCACTGGTGCAACCGGAACGTTTTCAGACCCTTCAGAAGTTGTTTACATTTTGTCATGTGTTTGGAGTGTTTTGTAAACAGACCCTCAGTTATGATGCTTGCAATTGAGCTCTGGTACATCCTACTTCTGCCAATGATCCTTGAGATGCTTCTAGAACTTGATTGGAATCCACCTGTGCCTAAATGAATTCATTGGATATTATTAGGAGAGGCACACATCTGTCTATATAAGGTCTCACAGTTGATGATGTAGGTCAGAGTGAAAACCAAGCAGCGAGGTCGAGAGAATTGTCCATAGATCTGCGAGACAGGATTGTGTCATCACAGAGATCTGGGGAAGGATACAAGAACATTTCTGCAGCATTGAAAGTGCCCAAGAGCAGTAGCCTCCATCATTCTCAAATGGAAAAGATTTGGAACAACCGGGTCTTCTCAGATCTGGCCGCTCAACCAAACTGAGTAATTGGGGACGAAGGGCCTTGGTCAGACAAGTAACCATGGTCCCAATGGTCACTACAGTAATTTCCTGTGTATAAGCCACATTGTGTATTAACTGCAGGACAGTGTTTTATGCAAGATAGATAGATAGATACTTTATTGATCCCCAGGGGAAATTCAAGGTCTCAGCAGCATACATACAAGACGAACACATTCTTTAACAGCAGAAGAGTAATTAAAGTATATAATATAAAAACACAACTAAGCAGTAAGGACAGTAGAAGATAAAGAATATGCTAAATATACTAAAATACAAATTATACTAACAATTAATACAATATATAAAAATATACTAAAATACAAATAACTAAATTACAAATTATACTAACACTTAATCTAAATCAATTCTAAAACAGTATCCACATAGTGGTGATTAATAAATCAGAGCGCTTTGCAATGACTGAGGCAGGGACTGAGCCTGTGATTCTCTGTGCATAGTAAGGTATGGTAAGGTGCTCTAAGGTGCTCTGTGTGAATGAGTGTCATGGTGGTAGTGCAGTGGTGATAGTGGTCATGGTGATAGTGCAAATGAGTAAGTCAACAGTGCAACAATGCAGAAATAAAGTAAAGGAAAGTCTATATATCTATATATTTAACTATTTAAGAAAATGTATAAGTGTGGCCACAGTTCGGCTGTGGCATGGAGGGGGGGGGGGGGGGTTATGCATATGTGCTATGCAGAGAAGTCTATCTCTCCTCTTCCCTTAAGTGAGGCATTGAACAGTTCAATGGCCCTGGGGACAAATGACTTTCTCAGTCTGTCAGTTGTGCAAGGCAGTGAGCGAAGTCTCAAGCTGATCAGGCTCTTCTGTTTAACAATAGTGCTGCGGAGTGGGTGACACTCATTGTCCAAGATGTTGATCAGTTTGTTCAGGGTCCTTTTGTCAGATAGTGAAGTGATACACTCCAGTTCAGCTCCCACTACAGAGCCAGCTTTCCTTACCAGCCTGTCAATTCGCCCCACATCCTTCTTCCTTGTGCTTCCACCCCAGCATACTACTGCATAGAAGAGGACGCTGGCAACAACAGACTGGTAGAACATCCTGAGGAGCTTACTGCACACATTGAAGGACCGCAGCCTCCTCAGGAAGTACAGCCTGCTCTGCCCTTTCTTGTAGAGTGCATCAGTGTTGGCTGACCAGTCCAGTTTATTGTCCAGGTGGAGACCCAGATACTTGTAGGTGCTAACCACCTCCACATTGACCCCATCAATGTGGACTGGTAGCAGAGTGGGCTTAGACCTGCGGAAATCCACCACCATCTCCTTGGTCTTTGAAGTGTTAAATTGAAGATGATTGAGTTTGCACCATTGCACAAAGTCCTCCACCAGGCTCCTGTACTCCTCCTCCTGCCCGTTCCTGATACACCCCACAATTGCAGTATCATCAGAAAACTTATGCATGTGGCATGACTCTGTGTTGTAGCAGAAGTCAGATGTGTACAGGGTGAACAGGACTGGAGAGAGCACAGTTCCCTGTGGCGCTCCGGTGCTGCAGATCACAGTGTCAGAGAGACAGTTCTTCAGTCTGACGAACTGTGGTCGCTCGGTCAGGTAATCTGTAATCCAGGTTACCAGGTGAGCGTCCACACCCATCTGCAAAAGCTTGTCTCCCAATCTGAGGGGCTGGATGGTGTTAAAAGCACTTGAGAAATCAAAGAACATGATTCTCACAGCACTTTTCCCCTTGTCCAGGTGGGAATGTGTCCTGTGTAGAAGATAAGTGATGGCATCGTCCACGCCCACTTTCTCCTGGTAAGCAAACTGTAACGGGTCTAGTGCATGGTGTACCTGGGGTCTGAGCATGCCTAAGACCAATCGCTCCATTGTCTTCATCACATGTGATGTAAGAGCGACAGGTCTGTAGTCATTAAGCTCACTAGGGTGTGGCTTCTTAGGGACAGGGGTGAGACATGATGTCTTCCACAGTGTTGGAACTTGTCCAAGGCGTAGGCTCAAATTGAAGATGTGCTTCAGTGGTTCCCCCAGTTCAGCAGCACAGGCCTTGAGTAGCCTTGGGCACAGTCTGTCAGGCCCAGCTGCTTTATTGCTGCGCAATTTCTTAAGTTGGACTGTCACTTGATCCTTTGTAATGGTGAGGGGTGTAAGGGGAGGGGAGGGGGAGGGGTGCATCTGGGATCTGTGTGTCTGATGGCTGTTGACTGAGGTCGTTGTCACCTCATTGTTCGTGATCACCATGTGTGGGAGGGGTGCAAAATCCAGTAATGGTGGGGGTACGATAGCCTGTGATGATGGAGGTGAGTGTTGCGCTGGTATTGAGGGGGTGTGAGGGTGGGGGCTGGGGGATGGTGGACAGACCACCGCCATTGGAGCTGGAGCAGGGGGGAGTCAAACCTGTTGTAGAAGTGGTTCAACTGGTTAAGCCCTGTGCAGGTCCCCTCCACAGAGCTGCTGTTCTTCTTCAGGCCAGTGATAACCTTCATGCAGTCCCATGTCTCCTTCAAGTTGTTTTCCTGCAGCTTCTGTTCCACCTTCCTTCAGCTTGAATTTGAGTTCCCCTTGCACGCGCCTCAGCTCTGCCATGTCCCCCTCTCTGAATGCCATCTTTTTCCTGTTGAGAAGGGTCTTGACATTGCTGGTTATCCAAGGCTTGTTGTTGGGAAAGCAGTGTACAGTTCTGGTGGGAACAACAATGTCCATGCAGAAGTTCAGGTAGTCAGTTGTGCACTGTGTGACCTCCTCCAAGTCCCTCTCCATTCTGTAACACACTCCAGTCAGTACACTCGAAGCAGTCTCTCAGAGCCTCATCCACTTGGTGTCCACTTCCCTGAAGGTGCGTGTGGGAACTGGTAGCCTCTGTACTTTGGGCTTGTACATTGGCTGGAGATGAATGAGGTTGTGGTCTGACTTTCCCAGTGGGGGGAGGGGGTTTGCACTGTATGCATCCCTCATGTTTGCATACATGAGGTCTATTGTCCTGTTTTTCCTTGTAGGGCAGTCAACATACTGGTAAAAATTTGTGAGTGTGGAGTCCAGTGTTATGTGATTGAAGTCACCAGAGATCACAAAAAAGGCGTCAGTGTGTTGGGTTTGAAGCCTTGCGATTGTGGAGTGGATGACGTCACACGCTGTATCCAGAAGAGCTCGAGGTGGAACGTAAACACAGACAGCAATTGCGTGCGAGAACTCCCTCGCCATGTAGTACGGACGGAGACTAACCGCTAATAACTCCACATCCTTACAGCATACAGTCTCCTTTACTGTTACATGTCCGGGATTGCACCATCTATTGTTAATGTACAGCGCCAGTCCGCCTCCCTTCTTTTAACAAGATAGATATTAACAAGATATATTCAAGATATATATTAACTGGCCCTGTTTATTAACCTCATTTTTGCACAATCAGTGTATAAACCTTGACTAATAGTTGGGAAATTATGGTATGAATGAGGTCCAGCTGGTCCAGAATGTGGCAGCAAGACTGCTGACCAGATCTAAAAAGCGGGAGCATATTACCCCCATTCTAGCCTCTCTCCACTGGCTGCCCACCCAGTACAAAATCTAAGATTTTTTTGATGGTTTTTAAAGCTCTAAATGGCCTGGCCCCACCCTACATATCAGATCTCATCCACTACCATTCAGCCCCCAGGTCCCTTAGATCCTGCATCAAGGGTCTTCTGCACGTCCCACGCTCCAGACTCAAGCAAAGAGGAGATAAAGCTTTTGCAGTAGCTGCACCACGATTTTGTGTACCACACTTCGGAGTTTAGTGCTGGGCTGGTGGGAGCCTATTCCCAACCTTTCTCAAGGCACATCAACGGTTAGCCCGAGAATTCTTGTCGCAGCTCTTCGAGTCACGGTAAAATTTAATTTTTGGCACATAGCTAATTTAGATACACTTATGGTGTGGGTGCTTGCGTTTCTTTAGGAATCCGCCGATTTGGTTTGTATAGAAATTAATAGTAAGTGACACATACACGTAAGAGGTTGGTAATATGTGACGTTCCGAACTTACTTAGAGAATTCCTTTGTGAAGATGAGAGAAGCATATAGAAGACAATTGCAAGTGTCATAACAAAGGGTCTGAATACTTATGTAAATTATATATTGTCTTTTTCTTAATTTACAAAACACTCCAAACACCTGTTTTTTGTGGAGTATTGTGTGTAGATTGATGAGAAACATAACAAAATGTGGAAAACTTGACAGGGTCTGAAAACTTTCCTGTTGCACTGTATGTGCTCTTGTTTGTGTATGTCTCATGGGCCAGCTTAGTCCTAGACTAAATATTTTTCTTTTCTTTTTTTTTTCATTCACAAAGGACTTTGACACTATTGCGTTAAATGTGTTATCAAAATAAATTTGACTTGCCTTGACTAATCCATACAGTATACTGTATATCCTATATTTCTGAGTGAGACAGATGTGGTCCCTAGGAGGAAGAAGGAAGAAAAGGCAAGTGTAATTGAGTGCAGTTGACTGGAAGAAAGGCACTCTGTGCATATATTGGACTTTGTTATTAAATATACTTATGTCTTTTTCTTTAGGGTCTGTATGGCAGTGTGGTTGTTACTGGGGGCAACACACTGCTACAAGGATTTACAGAGAGGCTCAATAGAGAACTGTCACAGAAAGCACCGCCGGTAGTCTCTCTTGTACACACACATACACACACACACACATACTAGTAATGTTTATACAGTACTAGTAATGTTGATTGTTAAATGAAATCTAATTAGTATCTGGAACCTTTTTTCTTTCTCTCTCCGTCATTTCTAATTCTCTGTAATTCACTGTAAGTACGCTTCCCATCTATCTCTCTGTCTCTTTTTCTTTATCTCCTTTGCTCCCACCAGAGTATGAGGCTGAAGCTCATAGCCAGTAACAGCTCAATGGAGCGACGATTCAGTTCCTGGATAGGAGGCTCGATACTGGCCTCACTAGTGAGTCTTTCTCCAGCATAGTCTCTCTCTATACATATCACAGTATAGCCTACATACACACAGATTATGCTACACTATACACACATACACTCACCCACAATTGTACATGCATATATACACACCCACAATTATACATGCATACATACACACACATACAATTAAACATGTGAAAGAGAAAGACTCTTCTCTGATTTGTTCCTAGTCTCCTTCACCTCTCTCCCTCTCTCTATCTGTTTCTTTCTCAATCCTTCACTTGACCAGGGCACCTTCCAGCAAATGTGGATCTCCAAGCAGGAGTATGATGAAGGAGGAAAACAGAGTGTGGAGAGAAAATGTCCATGAATGCACAAACACACACACACACACACAAACACTGAAACAGCCATCATACCACACTTAAGATTCACCATATTTAACATGATCGGCTTTGCATGATATTCTGTCGTGTTCATCTGTGTCCCTGCTTCCTAAGGTCTGTTTCATTTATTATTTTGTGTGAAGTTGCTAGTTCATATCACACAATCTCATACACGAACAAAATCAAATGCAAAAAGTCTAGGCTGAAGACAAACACTAATAAATAATGGACAAATCACAGTAAAATTATATTGGTCTGAGTGTCTGGTGTCACACATCACAGAAACAAACGATCTCTCAAGTATGTGGTGCCCTCTGTAGGTGAAATGTAGCATCTGAATGTCTGACATGGGGATGACTTTTTGACAGAACAGTAGCCTAAAAACCTGAATTCATACCTGCAAACTAGTCGCTTTTCGACCGGTTTCGCCGTTTGGAATCATAATATGAAATGTCCCATAGTCTGGAGTGAGACTATTGTCAATTTCATGCGAGATTGATAGAGAGAGGGAAAGTGACTGACAGAATGACAGGCAAGTGATTGGCCTCTCTTTGTGCTATTTTTGCAGACCTATCTATCAGTTGTTTCTGAGGGCGGGCGTTATCTCTCACCTAGCCTACTGCCTGCCTGCAGCAGCGCTATGACCGAGGAAAATAAGAAAATGTTGGCTGACAAACACATTCCACATGCTACACTAAAGTGTATATCTGAATATAGACTCGAGGTAAAACATCACATTGTTAGGCCAACACAGTCTCACCCCTAGTGACATATTGAGGCTTGGTCACTGCCCCTGTCGTCAACAGTTGAAGCAGAAGGTACCCCATTGCGTCACTCCTGAACGATGAAGGCCGCCCCATAGACCTGAACGTAAATCCCTCGACGTCTTTTAACGCATAGGGCTGTCTAATAGACTTGAATGTAAAACCTTCACCGTCGCATTCTGACGCTGGGGTCAGTCAACCAATAGCCTAGAAATCTAGACGCACCCTAGCGGCAGGGCTAGTCTAACAACTCTCCGTTGGCTTGTGAGCTCGAAAAATTAAACTTCTATCAGGCCAATCAAATCGTGTATAGAGTTGTTAGGCGGGCTTAACATAATGATTGATGGCAGAGTTGCAACGGTTTGGCTTGTATTCCCTGCTACTTGAAAACAAATAAGATGGATGTTGCTGTTGGCGAACAGTGTGACACGAGTTAAGCTTTTATTATGTTGGCAAAAGTTTGAACTAGCCAACTAGCTCCGCCGGTAGGAAACACATGGGACTCATAGCTGTCCTATTGCGTGCAGAGGGAATTTGAAAGACAACCGATTATCCCGCCCCTCGCGCCTGACGAGGGGAACATTCGTCTACCTGGGAAAAGAGGGGAAGAAGAGGAAAAGAAGAGAAAAGGGGAAAGAAAGGAGTGTGAATAAAGCAGGTGGATATATCCGGACATTTTAATCATCACAAAAATTTCTGCAAAGTGTATTTTATTAATTTTCAGATATTTGGGATGTATTTGCCGCCGTACCACTAGGGGCAGCACACATACTTTTTATCTTCATGCCCATGTAATGGATGCCAGCTAGCTTAGCTGTGTTTGTGGAACCAGAGAATGTCTAATAGGAAGAGAATTGGCACTGTCTGGTTACTTCCGGTTTCTGGACTGGTTGCAGTTCCTCCTCAGATTCCACTTGAGGGCGCTCGCAGACGAGTGCAGAATGCATTGAGGTCTATGGAGCTTTACCCCTCAATATCCACTTTTCTCTGGATATATTTTTTTGAGTAGTAATTTGAATGTTGCATTCGCTAGGAAAGGCAAAGAAAATACACACTGTTGATTGTTATATTTTTTGAAGTCACGTAAGTCTTCTAAAAAGCCTTTCAAATATGTCAATGACGTCATTCATTAGCACAATCCTAGCGTGATATGGGCAACAACGACCCAACCTGTAAGAAATGAAAAGGACTTAAGTACTCGTTCATTCAACTTTAGATCTAAAATCTATATTGAACTTGCATAAACTACAATAAAATCTACGATTCTTCCACGACAAGCAGGTGAAAGAGATACATTTAGCCATCTAGCTCCACAGACCCCCATTCAACCTGCACTCGCCCGCGATCACCCCCAGTGGAATTCTAATGGAACTGCAACCAATGTCGATACAATGAGGCTTAATAGGAAGTGCCAAGGCTCTCCGTAGACGGGCTCTGAGAGAACCGCCACTCTCTGGAAACTTCCGGTTTCTGAACTGGTTGCAGTTCCTTTTCTGGTTCCACATGAAGGCGCTCACGAATAAGTGCAGAATGAATGGAGCTATACCCCTCAAATCCACTTTTATTATTAAAAATGTTACAAGTATGCAAATTCATATGTTTACGGGCATTTAGGTTTTACTGTGTTGTTTTGTTGCAAAGACATGCAAGAAATTCTGGGCCTAATGAACAGTGGTCGGCAGCACTCCATACTATTAATATGAACAGGTGTTTCTGTAAAAATAGGGACAACAAACAGCTATCCCTGTTACAAAAACGAGCTGGTAATCGCTAATTGAAGAGGGAACTATGATAAAAAGATTGTTTTCCTAAAAGCATGGAGTTGACGAAAGAATAAGCAGGAATGTCACGTTAATGTTAAATAGTCTACTGTACATCTGAACGCTAGGTGGCAATGTTGTATTACATTTCACTAAATGCGGTGGAATTAGTGTGAGCTTCGCAAGTAAGGAAGATGCCAATATTATGTAATTTATCATGGGAAATTATTGGAAATGTTATTTCTTGTTTATTCTAATTGCAAACCACACACATCCATTCGTAATCACACTTACACTTTTAATACCTTGGAAAGACTCTCATTTCGTCTATTTGATGTTGCCTAGCAACGCAGCCTTCAGAGCAAAGATTCTAGAACAGGGCTTCAGAGAGACACGTTTTGAGTTCGTGGCCAAGTACCTAAAATATCGTTTCCATGTGTATGTGCTGGATGGTGTGCATCCTTTATGAAAGTAAGTGTTTTATAGAGTTACAGACATAATGAGTCATGTTGTTAACCTGACCCTAGCCAGATGAATTTCGCTCCGCCTAGCTCCACTCATCCATTTGGAACCGATCCATTGAAGTGTTGCTTCAGAAGGCTGGGCCTAATCAAAAAATGCTTGCATATGATTGAATAAGCCACTTGTCCGTCATCTATTGACGTGCTACTTCAACCAGGGGGTCAAGAGCGTGCAGATTAGCTTCGGCATGTTAGCATACGCCATGTTCAAATATGGCGCTGCATGGAGCATTTGGAACCAGCTCCATGCACGAAAATCCGTGTTGGGCACGAGCTCTCATGCGCGTACATGTTGGTAGGCGGGTACCTATCCAGCGGCTACAGCCAAACGTTATTCAGTGCGTATTTCTTGAGGAGCCTATGAGAAGACGTACATATTATGGTTGTTTATCCATCATATGACAAATAAAGAAAATTGTATTTATCTTGTTTCGTTGTTGTTTGTCCCAAACAAACATAGCCTAAACATGATTAGACAATAAATTACACAACAGCGGCATAAAGACCTTGTCTCGTTACACCATGGGTCTCCAACACGTTGCTCTCAATATAGCCGCCCCCTTTGGAGCTTGCCAGAGGCTGAAGCACTAGGCTACTACATTTAAACACAATTATTGCCGCCAAGGCATTCAGCCTACTTAATTTAATAAAAAGTAAACCATGCATAATTTTAAAAAAACTCAATTTAGGCTACTTCGCTATGCAATAAGGTTTCCATTAGAGCACAGCGCCGTTCAATGAATGAAGGAAAGGCCTTGTCTCTAATAAACAGCTGGAAATTCCAACACTTTTTCAACTACACAAAACTTTACAGTGATCATCAAATACCCTCTAGATTTAAATAATAATAATAATAATAATAAGCTTTATTTGTATAGCACCTTTCATACACAGAATGCAGCTCAAAGTGCTTTACATTTGAAGCATGTAACACAATAATAGTCAGTCAGTCATTATCAATCACTTTTCTTTGCTGTTTATGATCTACTCAGCAACATATCAAAAATATAGAAAATGGCGTCATAAGACTGGCAGCCTTAACCCTCTTACCCCCACAAGCACGCCATATGGCAACTGTGGCAAGGAAAAACTCCCATATTCCAGGAAGAAACCTTGAGCAGAACCTGACTTAATAGGGGAGCCCATCTGCTTCTGGCTGGCTAAGCCCTCCAATAGTAGCAGATGTAGAATAATCTGAAAATGTAGTCTACAGGATAAGATGAGTTAACTAAAAGCTTTCCTGTACAGGTATGTTTTCAGATCTTTTTTAAAAATAAAAATATAAATTATAAAATATAAATAAAAATGCCCATCAGTCTCAACATTTAACTATATAATAAAAGTCAAAAAGTAAATTAAATCCCATACCAAAACCGAAAATCGTCTGCGTTTGATAGCCTGGTATGCGCTCCAAACAAAAAGCATGTCTCACAATAGCATTACAATGTAAGAAATAAAGGTCTGCCTCGAATAAGCCTACCTCAAATAAATACCTGTGCTTTGCAGCCTAAGTAAATAGCAGACTCCGGACATAATTTAGGATTTACGGAAAGTATGCAATCATACGATGTTGGACGCCTGGCGATGCTCTGGCCGTCTACTCTGCCTCTGACACCGCTGCCTCATTTGGATGGTAACTCCACAGGTGAGCACGAAGATTGGATGTCGTGGATGCGTAAGTAAACTGTTTTTTGCTGAGTCCGCAGACAACATTCTCTTTAACCGTTACTAGCCATCTGCGGTGTACAACTCAAAGTAAAGACACCACATTTTAGATGAGTTGGGGACGTAATTGTCTGCTCAGGCTGACCGTTGTGTGTGTTATCTTCAATACTATCTTCAATAATATTGAATATCTTCAATATTATTTTCAAAACAGGGTGGCTAATGAGGGCTCTGGCTCCAGTCATTATTGTGGCTACTGGCTATTTGGTCATGGGCCAACGCTAGAATACGTTTAGAGCACCAGTGAGATGGCAAACAATAAAATAAAAAACAAACTAATCATAGACTGTAAAAATGCACTACACTTGGCACTAAAAACCGAATAGTTTATTTATAGTTCGACACAGATATTTCACGTCATGTTCGAATGCATATTTGCAGCAGGACAGCAGGCAGACTGCTCTTAGTTAGAGCCGCTGTTAACCAATGAAATTAAGTTGCGCTTCAGGGCGACTTCACTCGGACTCCATGCGCGTTCCTGAGCAACTTTTTCTTCTTCTTGTTATGAGGCAAGGACTTTATGTGCATTATCGCCACCCTCTTACTGGGGGACGACTCTCTTTTTACAGAATATCCAATAAAAATCAACGTTGGTCCATGCGTCATTTCCACCCAGATAGGAATTACCTTTGGACCGGATCCGCATAAAAGCCTCTAGATCCGGGCGTAGCTTACACACAGGTTCTGGCTATGGACCAGATCTGTGCCAGTTAGACTTTTCAGCATAGCATTCCAATCCAAGCAGTCAACAGTCAGCAGATTTGGCCCAGATCCACTTACCACATAAGAACCAAAGCTTCCACAAAGACAGTTCACTGATGTGTCCCACATCTGTAATACGGACCCAGACCACCTCTAAACTTGGACTTGTTGCTAACGTTCTATGCATTTATTTCTCAAGCAGGTTTACTGAACAGAGCCGAACGCGCCAAGTGAGTGAGGTCCGTCCGTTTGAGAAACATGATGCTGATTTGGCCCTCCTCAGTACCACGGATTACAGCCACAGGCACCAGAAACTGTTGGAAAAGAGCAAATAAAACTTTTGTGGGGTGCCCATTGCCAATTTCCTTATTAAATCCTGATTTGTTAAATCTTACAATTGAACACTCCCACGTAGCCTATGTAACGGGTACCGTAGCAACGGCACCGTGGTGAACAGATTGACTCCTGTAACACAGGAGAGAAACGAGGAGACAGCGTGTCAGGTTCAAGCTCTCTGCAGTAATTTATTTAAGAATCTTCTTCAGCAAATACATCTCTATTGTTAATAATCTTTTTATGTTTCACATATTGCATATTAAATGTCTTTTTAACATTACAATGAATTTCAGTGTCCATGTCAATACAAAATCCAGAATACACCTCTAAACACCAACTGCATGTTCACTTACTCTTTGTGCGTGTATTTTACACTATTTATCAAAATTAAATGTAAAGACAATGGTAATATTCACCAGCTATGTTTAGAATACTTGGAAACTTCCATTCACCGTGTTTTATCAGTATCACGTGAATACAGTACTGCAAATCATGCTCAAAACTAACTTCATGTCATTTTAAACTGTAACCATTCTTGTGTAAACTCAATGAGCAACAAAACATTTCCAACCGATGGTGGGGAGCTAACATACAGTGAGCTAACCAACACTCGTTACATTGCAAGCTCATAAAAATATCTTCGCGTGTGTACGCAGGTGGGACAGTGTGTGTGTGTTAAGCTAACTTGCCCTCTCGTTTCAAACTCGTTACAAACAAAATCATAAACAGACTCTTCGAAAATTACTTCACTAAAACAGTCCACTCATATCCCAAACACATTTCAGTATGGCTAAATCCTAGTTCTGAGGTGTTTTTGTACATTTACCCACCTGTAACACTGGAGAGAAACGAGGAGACAGCGTGTCAGGTTCAAGCTCTCTGCAGTAATGAGAACAATTCACACTTCACGCAGCTAAGCCCAATCACCCGACCCTGCCCCCTGCTGGCCCGGAGCAAACACCACACAATTCACTTTGCAGAAATTACATAGAAAAGAAAACCCTTGGGATACTTCGCTTATTTGAAAATTGTGTTCAAATAAAAGACAATAATTCTGAATGTTATTACACAAATACACAATACAAAAAAAACACTTTTGTGGTCGTCACACCTACACAAAAATGGTTAATTCACTAACAAAGTATAGGCTTGTCTTAAAATGGAAGATTCACCACATAACTAAAAAAAAATAAATTAGCAACTGTCCACTATCCATGTGCATTGATATTGCCATCGTGGGAAAAAAACGTCGTGGGGGGTAAAAAACCGGCACTGGCGCACATAAGAAGATGGATGCCAACATGGGTAAGTATATTGCTTTTTAATACTATATTTCGTTGTCAATGGTGTGATTATGGTGAATATAGTGTGAAATATGGGACTATGAAAGTTTCTGCTTGAAGTTTTTGTTTGCCCCATGCCACTATTTGCTGCTAGCAGCTATTGTAAAAGTGCTAATTACCAATCGTTCGAAATTTCTTAAAACAACGATGTTTTTTAATACTTCAAAAGAACATTTGCTAAATGAATCTTACATTTTTCAGTAGCCACAGGTGTGTAGATTTGAACAAAATCTAGTTTGGTTCTTACCGGGACTTTTTACTGCCTGAAATATCCTATTTTGAAATCACGAAATCAGTTTTTTGACCTGCTAAAATACATTTCGTGAGTCACCAGTTTCTGGAATGAATTAGCCAGTGGGTCCAAGTGAATTATTCCAGAGCTGCGTGAAATAATTTTTTCGCCACGAGGTGGCAGCTTAAGTCCGCTGTAGCATTGCTGGTACACAGGGCAGCTGACTGCATTCAGAGGCTTTACAACGGCAGTGATTGGCAATGAGTGCGCATTCAAAGTATATGCGCGTCTATGCAAGTGAAACTGACAAACTCGTGTGTAGGCTAAGCAACGATATTTAAAACATTGAATAAAGTGGATTCCTGTTATGTTCATGAAAACAGTATAGCGATTGGATAGCCTAATAAATCGCGACTTGTTGTAGGCCTAACAGTAGCTCATATCATAGCAAATAGCCTATGGCGATATTGAAAATAGGCTATAGCCTACATGTTTTAAAGCCTGTGTTGCAGGTTAACCACCACTGTTGATTAATGGGTACATAAAGCACTCAATATATGTATATCATTTTTAAAAATGTCTCCAAATGGTGTTAAATGCCAGTTTTTGTTGTTTTTAGCATTAGTGGGTTTTTTTTACGCAATTCGGTGATGACATCACTTTGGGGACTACATGATCTGCGCTTCATTCATTTCAATGGACATCGCCGGTTACACTTTCAACATAAAGTTTGTATATTTACACTTCGAATTTATATCACAGCTACCCTATGATCTACCAATGGTAATAACGGTGCCTGATATCAATTTAGTAATTTTTCTGAATTTCGGAGGTCTCGTTTTGGAGGGTATGTTTTACATTCATTCCTATGGGAAACGATCGCGGGTTACACTTACACTTCAACATAACGTTTGTATATTTATTTTGAATTTCTAATTTTATGACAACGACCCTATGGTCTAACAAAGATAACAATGTCTTCCGATTTTTAGTTTAATGCAATTTTCTGAATTTGAGAGGCCTCGTTATGAGGCTACATAATGCACCTATTCAGTTCAATGCATATGCTTATAACGTTACAACACTTTTTTTGTTACTGTCAGTGAACAGCACCGAATGAAAGTCAACATTTTCTTTATATCTAGTGATAGTGATCATGTCAGTTCAGATAAGTAGGCTACCGGGCAAACTTAGTCAGAAGATCAGAATAAAGCATCATGATAGCTAGCTATGGGCTAACTTTTTAGTCCCACCTGTGAGAGCCACCCCAGTTGTGGCAAACTTAGCTTCTAGCCGCCGCGATTAGGCTGGTCTGTCTTCAGCATGAATATTTTTGATAACTACTGCTCGTGATTGATTGCCATTGACATCGTCAGGGTACGACTTACCAAAGAGGGAGATAATATGGGCAAGTCGCAGTTTTGCAGGTGCTTGTGTGGGCTGTGCCGTCCCGATGGAAACTGTGGTGGAGAGCTGCAGTAACTAGGGAAACGAGTGCATTTTGGCCGCTGGTCGAGGAGCTCCCCGTGACCAGCATGATTATGATCTAGCTATCTATCTACCTGTCTATATGCATATCTAGGCTATCTACCCAAGCAGCAAAACACGTTATTTGAACCAAAACAAACGTTTTATTTAGGTTGTATTTTGGTTTCAAATAAAACAGACATGGGTGAAAATCACAACGTTTTTTCACGCACGTATCTGACACTTACTTTCAACATTGAATGAAGGTGATGGTGTGGTGTTATTTTTACACCAAATACTAACGAGGGGAAAATGTGTGGAAAACGTGCCAGACACGTCTGATGTTAACCAGAGGCAAAACTGCGAGCACACCGGCAATTATGCGACTGCTGGTCCGCGGAGTGAAATTATAAGCCCGGTGCGCAATTGATTGCGCAACTGCGGGCCGACAGAAAAAAACGGTAATCAGGAAGAACAGAAATAGCCTACTTGCTAATTCGTTGTCATTAAACATGGAGCAAACAATTAAATTATGGTGTGAGCGTTCGTCGAATGCATGAATGCATTTCATTAAAAAGCATGTCAATTTTTTCTCCATTTGCCTACCAGAGTATGATAATTGCATGCGGGAAACATCCCAAAACAATAGTACTCATATAATTGCTGTTGTTTTTAGATCTAATGCAACCATGCTTAAGTAATTAACTATTCTAATTATATCATACATTAGTAGCCTAAAGCAGTCCTCTGATGTGCATGTTTTCACAAACTTTTCGTGAACAATGTTATAACATAACTATAGCACTGTAAACATTGACTGCTTTGAAATGAAACTGCATGTATAACTATACGATAATAAAAGTAATTGTTGTAATGATAATCACAAGGATACAAGGATACAAGGAAGTTTATTGTCACATGCATATAGTTACTGGAAGTAAGAAATGCAGTGAAATTATGTCTGGTGTCAGCCTATTTCTGCATTAATGGGGGAACCAACCGCCAGGGTCTTGGTGTGTGTGTTGGGGGATGACAGGGGAGATGGGATAGTGTGCTGTGTATGTGGGGAGAGGGCAGTGTGCAATATGTGCATTGAGAAGCTTCCTCATGAGACAATGTCCTGTGTATTGGGGGGGGGGGGCAGTGTGCTTTAAGTATGTTGGGGGGGAGAAGCTTCCTGATGAAATAATGGGCTGTGTATGTGGGGTGGGGCAGGGACTTACTATTGCAAGCAGAGTACTGTATGTAATGTATGTGAGATGATGACAGTGAAGATGTGTGTGTGGGAGGAGGGTGGAGCAGTGACTGTGTGTGTGTGTGTGTGTAGTGTGTGTGTGTGGGTATAGGTGGGGCAGTGTGCTGTAAGTATGTAGAGGATGTGTGTTGGAGAAGATCCTGAAGACAATGTGCTGTGTATGTGGGGTGGGGGGGCAGTGCAGCAAGTATGTAGAGGAGGCTTACTGTAGCAAGCAGTGTGCTGTATGTATGTGAAGTGATGACAGTGATGATGTAAGTGTGTGTGTTGGGGATGGGGTGGGGGCGGGGGGGCAGAAAAGGCTAGGCAATCAAGGACATGGGTAGATGGAGGAGAAATCAAAAAATAATAAATAAAAAGTGTGCAAAAGTTGGAGAAAGTCGATATGTGTGTGTGTGTGTGTGTGTGTGTGTGTGTGTGTGTGTGTGTGTGTGTGTTTTGATGAAATGAAATAAGAAAATAAATAAAAGGTCTGTAGCATAGGGAGAGGGATGTAAAAGTGCTAAAAGTCTTGTAGGTGTGTGTGGGTGTGTGTGTGTGTGTGGGGGTCATGAGTGCTGAGGAGTGAATGAGTGCAAAGTCAGTATAGTGTGAGTTCAGAGTTGGGAAATGTTTGAGAGTGCTGAGGAGTGAATGTGTGCAAAGTCAGTATAGTGTGAGTTCAGAGTTAGGATGGCCTGGGGAGAAAAACTTCTCCTGAGTCTCTCAGTTCTGGCTTTGTGACTACATAGGCGCCTTCTTGATTTCAGCGGTAGGAATAATCCATTGTTAGGGATGAGAAGAGTCCTTCAGAATCTTTTGGGCTCTTAGGAGTACTCTTCTGGAATAGATATCTTGTAGAGGAGGGAGTTGAGTTCTTATAGTACGCTCAGCTGAGCCACTACTCTCTGCAGAGTACTACAATCTCTAACTGTGGAGTTCCCATACCAGGTGATGATGCTACCAGTTAGAACACTCTCAACCGCTGAAGTGTAGAAGGCCTTCATGATGGATGTAGAAACTTTGAATTTCCTTAGCTGACGAAGGAAGTAGAATCGTTGTCTGGACTTCTTCAGAACATATTGAGTGTTAACAGTCCATGTTAAGTCTTCAGTAATGTGGACACCAAGGTATTTAAAACTTGTGACTCTCTCTACAGGTTGCCCGCTGATCATTAGTGGGGTGTAACTGTAGTTCTGCTGCTGCCTTCTGTAATCCACTACCATTTCCTTGGTTTTATTGATATTCAGTGTCAAGCTGTTAGATTGACACCACTGTGCCACCTCATCAACCTGA
Source organism: Alosa alosa (assembly GCF_017589495.1). Lineage (NCBI taxonomy): Eukaryota > Metazoa > Chordata > Actinopteri > Clupeiformes > Clupeidae > Alosa > Alosa alosa. The sequence goes on from NC_063212.1 coordinate 307,591, forward strand.
TCCAAGTAGAACTGTTCATTGTTGTTACTAATCAGGCCCAAGATCACTGTGTCATCTGCAAACTTGATGATGGAGGTATGACTACTGTTGGCTTTGCAGTCATGTGTGTAGATGTTGTAGACAGCAGTGGACTCAAAACACAGCCTTGGGGAGCACCAGTGCTGATGGTTAATGAGTCAGATGTCAGACCCCCACTCTAACCACTTGTGAACGGTTGGTGAGGAAGTCAAATATCCAGTGACACAGGGTGGTGTTCAGTCCTAAGGCCTTCATCTTTGTGACCAAGGTGAGAGGTACTATCGTGTTGAATGCTGAACTAAAGTCAATGAACAGCATCCTCACATAATTCCCATCCCCCTCCTCCAGGTGAGTTAAGGTGGTGTGCATGAGGTTTGAGATGGCATCCCCTGTAGACCTGTTGGCTCTGTAAGCAAATTGAGGGGGTCAAGGAGGCAGGGAGGGATGAGCAGATAATGTTTTTCACAAGCTTCTCAAAACACTTCATCACTGTAGACGCCAGGGCTACTGGGCGGTAGTCATTCAGACATGATGGACTTTTGTTTTCGGGTACTGGAACAATAACAGACTGCTTGAGGCAAGTAGGAACTGTCTCTTGAGCCAATGATGTGTTAAAGATATAAGTGAACACAGGAGCTAACTGAGCAGCGCAGGATTTCAAAACCCTGTTAGAAATTCCATCCAGTCCAGTAGCTTTTTTCTACAATTTACCTAAAGGCATTGCTCACATCGGACCTCAGAGACACAGAAAGGTGCATCCTCATTTGCTTCACATGCTGCAGCTAGTCCAATATAGTCTGTGTTTTTCATGTCAAAGCGAGCATAAAAAAGCATTAAGTTCATCAGGGAGGGCTTTACTCACATTCATCATAGGAGGGGACTTTCTTTCAAAGCCAGTGATGGTTCGGAGTCCTTTCCACACTCGTGCTGGATCACCCTCCAAGAAATCAGCTTCAACTCTGTCTCTATAGCCGCTTAGCATCTTTAATAGCTCTACGTAAACTATAAGATGCTGCTTTGTAATCCGTCATATCCCCTGAAATAAGCCCAGCATTATAAGTCATGGTGCGTGTCTTTAATGCCGTTCTCACTTTCTATCCACCCATGGCTTCTGGTTAGGGAAGCTTCGATCTTTACAGTTGGGATGATGGAATCAGTTAGCATATTGATGTAACTCAATGATACTTCCGTAAACTCATTGATGTCAGCAGAGTTCGTCTTGAACATCTCCCAGTCAACGCTGCTAAGGGCGCCCCTGTAGCCTGGCTTCCGATTGGTCAGTCCAGCTTGACCTCCTTTCGTCACTGGGGGTCCGTCCGACTTCTCTGTTTGTACATAGGCAGTAGGAAAACAGCGGCATGATCTGATTTTCCGAAAGCTGGTAGAGACTTCGCTTTGTAACTGTTCTTGAACTGTGTGTAGCAGTGATCCAGTGTGTTGTCACCACGTGTAGGGAAGTGAATGTGTTGAATAAATTCAGGCAAGGACCGGTTCAGATGTACTTGATTGAAATCACCGGCCACAATAAGCGCAGCTTCAGGGTGCGCTTGTGTATTTAACACTTCTTGCAATTCTGAAACCGCAGCATCTGTGTTGGCTTGTGGAGGAATGTAGACAGCGTTGAATATTACCGAAGTAAACTCACGGGGCAGGTAGAAGGGTCGACAGACGATCGCTAGATGTTCTAGATGAGGCGAGCAGGACTTTGAGAGAACGGTGACATTTCTAGGATCACACCACTTGCTGTTCGTCATGATGCAAACACCGCCACCTTTCGATTTTCCAGATTCCTCAGTCCTGTCAGAGCGAGCAGCAGAGAAAAACTCCACCGGAGTGATGGCACTGTCCGGTACAAGTTCAGTTAGCCATGTCTCAGTAAAGCATAGAATGTTACAGTCCCTGATGTCTCTTTTTAAAACTGTATCCTCGCTTCTTAGTTCATCCATCTTGTTCACAAGAGACTGGACATTGGCTAGGAGAATGCTAGTCATCTAATTCCACTGAATTATTTTTGGAATCTGATCCCTTATCATACCTGTTCATTCTTACTCGTTGCTCGACTTATCGTGACTAAATTCAAGATGGCTGCAAACGTTAAACTTCGTGGAAGATACTGTCTGTATAAATCGCCTTGTAAGTAAACTACCAGTGCTTTTTCAAAGTTCTCAATGTCTCGTTTTAAATGTCAGGGCCCTCGAAGTCTACCAATGAAGTGTGGAGATACATTGAGCCTCGTGAAATGGGTGTAAAACAGTGATTTATTTGCATGGTTAGCCCGGATGCCGAAGCACCACTACTGAAAAAGGTGTTGGTAGCATCGGCTAACTAGCGCCAGATTTTGGAGTGCAGGGGACAAGCCGAGATGGGCTATGAGACATACGTTCACACTCGGTATCATGTTTCAATACACTTTTTTGTCTCTTTCACCTGATTGTCGTTGACAAATCTCAGATTTGATTGTAGTTTGTATAACTTCAACATGGGTTATAGGTCAAAAGTTGAATGAACGAGTACTTATGTCCTTTTGATTTCTTACAGGTTGGGTCGTTGTTGCACATAACATACTAGCATTGTGCTAATGAATGACGTCATTGACACATTTTAAAGGCTTTTTAGAACAATTAAGTAACTTTAAAAAATATAATACTCAACCAAGTGTATTTTCTTTGCCTCCCCTTTCAATACAATACTCAAATTACTTGAAAAAAAAAATTATATCCCCGAGAAAAAGTGGATTTTGAGGGGTACAGCTCCATAGACCTCCATGCATTCTGCACTCGTGGACGAGCGCCCTCATGTGGAACCACAGAAGGAACTGCAACCAGTTCAGAAACCGGAAGTTTTCCGAGAGTGGCAGTTCTCCCCTTATTAGACATTCTCTGGTGTAACCCATATGAAATGGTTAGCCTACTGAGCCATTATCAGCATGAAAGATGTTGTAGCATAGTTTGACCTCAGGGTGGCGCACGCACACCATTGTCAGCTGTTGTTATGCCAACGTCAGTTTGTCGTTACGCTTTGACACTGAAGGAAACCCAAGCCTAACGTCCGAAAGGAAAAAAGGTACTAAATACTTTGAAATCGCTCAATTCTTTCATAAATGTAATCAAATGTAATACTAATAAGTTGTTTTATATCAAAGATCAATCCAGAAGTGAAAACCGACGTGAAGCCAGTGCTCAACGTTATGCTTTTCACCACGAAGCTCAGGTAAGCAGAGCTACTTGGTAAACTTGAAAATGACAGTTAGCTGCTAAGTAGAATCAAATGCTGTGATGTAGACCATGATAATTACATTTTTATAAAACCAATCGGAGTCTGTCAAGTCAGTTTTATTTGATAAGCAACGTTCAGTTACTTATATTCAATGGCTTAACCAGCAGTGTAGATCTCTAATATTACTATAGTTTAATACTATTTCCAAAATAGTTTGGCTACTTCTGTTAGCTGTAGGCTACCGCTATACTGGAAGTCTGTAGGGTTGGCTAGCTGGCTAATGCGGGCTCGTGCCATGGCTTGCGCCCTAGTGAAATTGTATGAACGTTGGTAACGTGATCAATAGTAAATGTAGCGTTACCATGGAAGCCATTCATGGAATTCATCCTCTAGGTTGATTCTCCGGTTTAAACTCATTGTTGTTTTGTTTTGATCTACTATTTTTATGTAAAGAAGTAAAGAAACATAGAAATAAGCTTACATCATATATGTTTGTATTGTTTTAGAGAGGAACTTCAGCAGGCCATTGCATTGGATGACCTCGAGCGGCACCACGGCAGCCCAAGCCCGACATCAAGCCCAAGCCCGTCACAGTCGCTCTATATATAGCCTATCGATTTATCTATAATCTGCGCTGTCTACTGCTGAACAATCCCTTACTCGTCTCTCTTTACTCCTCTCGTTACTCTCAAGGGTCTCAAGGTGGGTTTTGGTCTGTAGCCTCCCCAAGGTGACGTAATGCAATGCATTGTGGGGGAAAGGAGAATCACTTCAAACGCTGTGAAAGTAGGCCTACCTGCTTTTTTGTATTATATTCCGTTTTGTGATACCCAACAACATCAAATACAATGGATAACAGTTTAAATGTTTATTACCAACAAGCAAATTGTGCAAATTCGTTGGAAAATGAACCCTGCAACACGGCCTTTAAGTTTCACTCACCTCGCTGGAGTGCGCGCATAGGCCTATGCCTACTTGCCCGTCCAAATAGAGGGCTTTCCTTTGTTTCACGGAGCTCTGTGATTAACGGGAGGCGCGAATGAAGTGGCCACTTCTAAATGCTACCCACTGGCCAGTTCATTCCGGCAGAAAACTGCTGACTTACTTAAAAACTCACAAACTGACTGACACAATAGCCTATGCTAGGGTTACTTAACAATCAAAATGTACTATTTTAGCAGGTCACAAAACATTCAAATAATTAAAACTAGTTTCCATGAAGAAAATCTATGTGTCGAAAGGGAGGATCAGTCAAAAAAGATTATCATTTAAACGCGGATCGATCAGTTATCCGCTATAAAATCCATCTCTGAATCTCGAAAGCAGGAGTTTCTTGTAAATATCTCCTTTAATGTGCACTTTGAATTAAGTAGGCCTATTACCATGGGAACCGCCTATTAACACTTATGTTGTATGTTAGAATATTCCAGCCTAAAAATTACTTACTCGAAAGCTGTTGGATGATCTTTTTTTTTTACCGCTTACCTGTGGTTTTATAATGATAGGGTGTCATGTTTCATGGTCTAACAATACAATTAGCCTAGTTTAAAGGTGCGATTTGGAGGATTGTTACCGAACGCTCTGTTGGCCAAAAAATCAAAACACTGGTGAACGCTTCAAGACTACCAGACGCGAGCCTCTTCTGGGTTGCCAGATGTAATGAAGACTTAGCTAACGTTAGTTGACCTTGCAGCTGCTTTAACGCTTTCTCCAACCATGACCCAGCTACACATTACGGAAACAGTGAAAACAAAAATACCTCTCTAACCAACGAACATATTTAGCTGAAGTTAGCGATGCAGATGAAGTTTAGCATAGGCTACCTGTTGTGGAGAAATATGGCCAGCTCTGCGCCAGACTTGATATTCTTCGCTTGATCTAAGACGCCACCATCTCAGGAAGCTCCTCCAATGTCCACTTAATTTGTTTCTTGTTTTAATTTTGGAAATTTGCCTGCCTCTTGTAGTATGCTCATGACTACAACTGACAGCTGTTGACAGTTGGCCTTTGCTAATTTGGCAACCCAAATAGGAGGACGCAGCTTAGCCCATTATTAATACGCTTATTCTAGAATTAATCGCTCAAAACATAAACTAAAAATTCCAAGAGATTCCTACCAGAACTGATTTTTTTTTTCATGGGTTTTATGGGGGTTTCACGGGTTAGAGTAATGTTGTCAAATAAGCCATTACTTCAATTCATTGTGTTTCCTCACTCTCTGACAACATATGGTGATCATTTTTGGAATGGTTACAGTTTATTTTCCATTATTTCCTACATACTGGACCTTTAAGCCGACATTCGGTTATTTTTTACCGATCAACATTTCATCACTGATTGAAAATAAAGAAAGGGTGAATAATAAATTATATTTAGCGTAATGTAAACCGATATTGCCTGCCCATAGGATGCCCTACAGTACAGTGCACACTAACGTATAATCTTGTTCCATAGGAGCGGTACGTAAGTGTCCAGTGACGGCCCAGGCAACAGACACAGACATCCACCAGTGCACCATACGCTGGTTCGCACTGGCGCATGACCGGGAGGGGGGCCGTAGCAACCAGCGTGAAGAACAAGAAGAAGCCAGCTACATTTTGGATTTTATGTTTTTTGTTCATGTTTTGAATGGAGGGGGCAAGCGCCAGCGTGATGAAAGAAGCCAGCTAAATCTTGGATTAATTGTTCTATGTTCATGTCATGTTTTAAATAAAGATTTTTTTTAATGTAAACATTTTCTTCGATTCTGATGGGGTATTGGGCTATGCAGCAAGCCTACAGCAAGCGACAAGTGCTATGGTTGTTATAGGGCAAAGCCTTGGCATTTGTATGATGTGAATGATAACATTATTTTTTTTCTCATTTACATTCTTCAGCCAAATATAGCAAATGCTCAAAATTCATGCAATCATTCACATCATAGGCTTACCATCACATTTTATTAGATGTTACAAAAAAATTATTTTCCATTGCCCAATATTCTGAAATGTATACTTTATGGATGGCCTATGATTATTGCTTCTGACTGTAGGGTAATTAAATATAAGGTAGCCTAAATGATAGACTAAACATCACGTGAGGCTAACTATAAATGCCTAAAAATAAGGCATATAGCTGGCATCGATCTGGTACGGGGATCCAAGCCGCTCCTGTATCGGACTGGGCCAGCGCTGTTTCCATTTCCAGATCAGATCCGCGGAAACGGAGCCTGATCACTTTTGGCCGATGTGCGCTTTGGACGCTGGACCGCGGTCCGCTTAATGGATCAGACGCTGATGGAATGTTAGGGTGGGCCAGCTCCACCCCAGTGTGGTTTTACTGTTTTGGTACAAGAGTGGCCACGCTGACCCATCTCCGTGCAGAGCCATGAAACTAATCCTGACCATTTTTGGCCCGCTGGGCTTTTGGACACTGGACCATGTCCGTGAGATGGATCTGGGCCGAGTCGCATGGTAGGTGTGGGCCAGATCCACCCCAGTGTGGTTTTGCTATCTGGGCAGCTTTGTAACTTGGCGCATGGTCAGAGCCGACTGGCGCTGGATCCGAACCCCAGTGTTCAAGATGGCGTTGACCATGAATTGGCCGGATTTACTAGCCTAGCCTCCACCATTCATTTGTATGGAGGGCGGGACTTAGTCACTCTCTCCAGTTATATATAATACCTCCATGACTTCAACCACTCACATCGGGTTTCACCCGCGGGACGCTTAATAACAGTCTCACAGTCGCCACGCTTATGTCACATCTATGAAACTCCCCGCTTCTAAGGCCCTGATTGGCTGAACCATAAAGTCGGTTGCAGAAATCACTCTCAATTCGCCTTATTCACCCGGCTGCGATAACGAGGCTGAGGGGTACACTTGCCATTACACCTCAGTCCAGCAGATGAAGAATCGGTGAGCTTTTTTTGGCAGTTTGCAAACGGAGTGCATTACCACCACCATCTGCTGGACTGAGGTGTAATGACAAGTGTACCCCTCAGACTCGTAATGGCCGCCGGGTGAATAAGGCGAATGGAAGAGGTCCCAGATGGATGTGAGTGAAGCTAGGCGGAGCTAAGTGGAACGAAATTCATCTGGCTAGGGTCAGGTTATCATGTTGTAGTGGTCAACATAAATGTGCACCTTCTGTTATTAGAATGCTAAGCGGAGAAGCATGCTAAGCAGAGATTTAACATCATTCATTTCTTGTGTGGCTAGAAGCTAGCTATGTCATAGGGTAGCTAGGATAGACTCCTATTTTTTTAATAAGAGTAATTCAGGAAGCATTTTAACCCTAAGAGTAGCGCCTGACCCGACAAACACGGGACGTCCCCTGGACCTTATGCCGACATTCACGACGTCCCCGATTGGTTCCGAACGTCATGTTCTCTAGCAGACGTTCCGGTGACCTTATTGACGCCTGAGCAAGTTATCGCTTGTTATGGCATGACGCCCGTGCAGGATTCTTTGGGACGCCACCGCCAGGTCCCTCAGATGACATTTGCATTTGGTCATTTCAAATACCTCCTAAGAACCCGACAATAACGTTATACCGGGGACATGGGGGGGACGTTTGTTTATTTACACATCCCACACAGCAAAAGGACTCCGCGGCGGATCCAGCTGCGGAGGTATGACGGCTTCCGGAACAGACCCAAACGGACCCGTATCGGAGTCCAGATGCTCTCAGGAACGGATCCACACGAAGGCGGATCGCTGGACCGGCCAGGCTCCGCGACTGCATCCACTCCGCATCCGGGCGATAAACCTTACCTCCTCGGGCGGTCCGCTTTGGGGATCCGCAATCGATACATACATCCGCCAAGGACCAAGAACGGACTCAAAGGCTCATCTGGCCCGGGTCCGCTTTTGGATCGGTTTATCTCATTTTCAAAATTCCTTCTGTTCTTGCTATAGGATAAAAACTAGGCAACTATAGGATAAAAGTAAAACTATCACTAGGCCTAGCCTAGGCTTCTACAGCAATATAGGCTCACGATTAATCTGCATTGCCTCAGATTTTTAACTTAACAATACTGTCAATAAACCTAACAGAAAAGGTTTAAGTCAAGACATCAATTTACTGTACAAACGTGATCACTACTCAATGGAAATATAAAATGGACATTTATGGAAAGTTACAGGTTATAAGTTATTCTGTTTTTGTTAATTGCCTACATTGCTCAGGCTACTTTTACATTCATTTTGTGGTCAAAACCCTAATTTAGTGCTTTATAGGCCTAGGTCAGTGCAGACATGAAATATTTTATCTAATAGGCTACAACTTCAATGAAATACTGCGCTATGCACAGCTAAAATATCAGAAAATGAATAACTGGTGAATGACAAGAAGTTCAATAAAAAAAGATTGTTTAATGCTTATTTCTCCTATTACTCCATTTGTGTGGATGGAGGCAGAACACATCTCCTCGCTGTTCGGATCCACCGCTGAAAACACCGATTGCGCGGTTTGTGTGTCCGCGGGCAGACCGCGGTCACCATGTTTTTTCCTCACAGCACCTGTAATCAAACAGACAGATATGTTTATGTTTATGGTATGTAGCATCCAAAGCCAAGTATGCTTACACAATACAATATATGAGATAGGTATTAAGGAGATTAAATTTAAAAAAGAAACATGATTACAAAGCCCTCTGTTCGCTGCACGCTGAGGGCTGGTGTGGGGGTGGAGGGAGTTGAGGAGGGACTGCCGCTCCTGGCCCATAGTGAGGTGGGCAAAAGCATAGGGGAAATTATTTTTATTAAATGGTAGTATGAAATTGTAAAATTGTATTAAATTTAAAATTTTTTATTAAATCTGTTAACCATGACTGATAATACACATGGGGCCTTCTATTCACTAATAGTTCAGAGATCAGTCCCTACCTTGAGTAACTCTCCTCAGATGTTAAATGCAGGTGCAGGGAGTTGAGGTGGTGAAGAGTGTTATGTCCTGCCCCATGGTGAGGTGCTAAGGGAGATAAATGGTTGTGATCTGTTAACCATGGTAGGCTGAGAGCTACAGGGCCAAACAATGGCAAACAAAAAACAAATCTCTGGTCATGGTGGGGACATGAATTTGTATGTTTCAATATTTTGGTATGCACTATCTATATCAACTCCATGAATGGATTGACATTGAAATCAATGTGTTTCAATACAATCTGATAATAATGAATGAACTTTTTCAGGCAAAATTGCATGAATGCAGATGTTTTAACTGACAAAATATTTGGCTGAGATTTTGAAAGTAATGGATAAAGTATGCAGAAAATCTCAGATGGTAATGCAGATGCAATCTGTTGATCTGACATGGAGTGACTACTGCTGTGTTAATATAGATGGGGCCACTGTATTCAATATTATTTCAGAGATCAGTCTTTACCTTAACAGTTTTCTCCAGGTTGAGGGGTAGTGACTGCTGCCTGGCACTCGCGCAGATGGTGGAGCTGGAGGAATAGATACAAAGAGAGGGAATGTCTTTAGCACTAAGAATGTTAACTATATCTCTAATATTAATATTATGATTTAGTTATTTCAATGTTAAGAGATTATTACTTACTTTGCCAGTGCAATTGGTTTGGGCTTGAGGCTTCAACCGATATACCAGGCGAGTTGAAAGGTACCTCAGAGATGCAAAGTCACCATTTTCTGGCTCTTCACTGTCATCAGAGTCCCCTAAACGATGGCTGTTACATAACGATATCATTATGGTTATTGCAATCCCAAAATTTCCAAATATACATATAGTACAAGCATCTCTGGTCTATTTTGAATGCTACGGGAATGTGTTCACATTACATTTTAACAACCCAGAAAGTATCTTTACTTTGATCAAGCAAACCCAACAGAGGCAATTGTAACGCTAGATGCTAGAATCCAGCCGATAAAAAAGTTGACGCTTGCAGAACAAACAAAATAGAAGATGGGGACCAAGTTCCATACAGTTAAATTACGTTAGCATAATAAATCACAAACCGATGCCAATAATTGTCTGAACCGAATTTAAACAGTGATTAAAATGCCGAGGCTTTCATTACAAAGATGGCAGATAGACACTAAAGTTATGTATGAGACCAAACTTGGCAAAATGCAAACGTTAATGCACAGCTAGCTAGAGGCTAGGGCTAAACCATTACCAGTGAGTCAACATGCTAAAGTTGTAACGAGCTATCATAGCAGAGTGCTTCACTGACTTCATTGACTGAAATACCAGTGCCAATATCACCTTAATCAAGGTTTGCATCGCAAACATGATTTCAATATATGTATAGCACTAATAGACATTAGCAATAACTTATGCAATTTGCTTCTAGCAGCATGCTAGCTAGCAGCTATATGCCGCTAGCATAGTAGCACTATATGGACAACAGCGACACATTAAAACAGATGTTTCATTAAGACCAGACTAATGTTAAATAACAATGTGTGTGTTTTTAAATCACACTACCATAACATATTCTGCCGAAATTGCTATCCCATTTTAAATCAGATAGGCTACAGACTCATATGAGCATCACAGCTAACAATAACGTTAACTTTGCACAAACTGTTGCACAAAATGACAAACGTCTCTGGTTGCACTAACGCTAACGTTAGTCCTAATATCAAACAACGCCATTACAATTAATAAACATGATGATTATAAAACCACAAAGGCCAATGTTTAGCTATTGTGAATGTCTTAATATATTAATAAATATCACTTACTCGAGATGGTTCAGCTTAACCGTGTCCCAGCAAAGAAAAATATCCACTAGTATGACTCTTCTTGGCTCTTGGTGTACAGTCATGTTCAACCGTTACAGTAAATCTTGGCGTCCACGGGATCCGACATGGGTCCACTCAGGATCCGCTGTTTGACAGCAAATTTGGGGTACGCCTGGATATGAACTGATCCTCTGTGCGCACCAAAATGAATCGACAGTCACGCGGGTTTGAAGCGCCTTGAAGGCGGATCCGCCTAGGAGTCTACTGCTGTGTGGGATGGCAGTGGAGTTGAGAGCGCTCTGGCTACTGCCTGCAGGACGAAGACCTCACATCCATGCACGACTTCACGTTACACGTCTGGGGATGACTAAAGTATCTATCTATCTAGTCTCTAGCAGTAGCTGCATTAGCCTACCGTAGTCTAAGGCAACATATCATACAGTTTATGAAGTTGTGCGTCTATACGCACAACTTCATAAATTGGGAAAAGGGTTGTTAACGTTATGAAAATGTCTGCGAATTATGTAGCACATACATTTTGAGTTTAACGTTAATGTATAACGTTACAAACTAGGGAAGGGATTTTATCAAATTCATGTTCGCTGATGCTTGGTGTAACGTTAGCAAAGTCGCTGTTCTTAGCTTCTAGCTTAGCCTACAATGCGCATTTCTTCAGATAACTGTCATTACGTGATGCATGTAACATGCTCTAAATAGGCAGTGGTTTCCCAGTAAACAAAATAAAGTCCTGGCGACGTCCCCTAAAGGTCCCCTGGCTTAACGCCACCTCCCACCGACATTGTGTAGGGTTCCCTTTACACCACACGGACCTCTGTTCGAGGTCTAAAAGACGCCCATGAGACTTTGAGAGGGCTCCTGTAATGGTCATCGCGGCGTTATCGCCGAATAACGTTTATATTTGGATGATAAAAAAAAAAAGGTAATTTTTTTTTAAAAAACATGAAGCGATTTAGTATGGTAGGCTATTACATCCTGTAAGTCTCAGCGTTGCTAGGAGAGAGGTAGACGGAACATGAACACGCATCAACGACTTCTTCTACAACTACACAATCAACTTCACTCATCTCATATTTTCACGCAGGTATGAAATCACGTCCACCGAATGCATTACACTAATGATGAGTAGACATGTACATTTATACCGGGCTAGGATGTGTTGCTTTCACATCGACGGTGTCATTCTCTTAATAAACTAATACGACGTTTTAATGGGCATATCCCGTAGCATATTGTTCAAAACATCATCAGAGTAGGCCTAGGCTAGCCTAAGATAAATTGTTCAAACCATATTGTTTCAAAATATTAAAAATACTAAATGAATTAATGCATGCTGGGAAGCAAAACTCAACATGAAATAAAGTACATGAAACATAACTAGAATGCATTGACGTTATATCCACTCATTTTCTTGGACCTGTGATCAAACAGGGACAGCCTATAAATGTAAGCCTATCTTCCTGGAACATTGCAGATAAAGAAAATGTAGGCCTATTGTTTCTTCTGAATGCTCGTTGTAGCCAACTTTAAGATGA